>NC_086006.1:2562500-2862500 GCF_030014385.1 Trichomycterus rosablanca | reverse complement strand
CGTACTATTTCAAACCAGGTGAACAATTCTGGAAAACACAGTAAACCAGAACTGTTGAACAAAGCAAGTGTAGTACAGGCCTCAGAAAACAGCGTCTGAGGCGAAACGCTGATCCGAGACGCCTTGTTTACATTCCTACTGCTAATCAAGTAATAAATGTGTACCCAAGAGACCCTGATCCACCCCCATCATCCATTTCAGCTGTAAACCTATAAACAGTCTATAGTGATGCACCTACTTTCAATATGTGAATAAATCATTTAAATACAAAGTACTTATTTTAGGTCACCGCCCTACATATAAATATAAAATAATTATATATAAAAATATTTATATATACATATAAAATAAATAAATAATAAATAACAACAGGTCAGTTACTGCATTAACGTTTTTCAAGTTTTATTGGTTATTTATTTAATAATAATATTATATATTATTATTATTAAAAATTATAACTGTTTTTTTTTTTTTTTTTTTTTTTTTTTTAGAAAGTTCCCTTAATGCACCAAACTGTTTCCACAAATTTTGAATAATTTAATGGAATTTCATTTAAACTGTAGAATTAACATGTTCTTTTTATGACAACTGAAGCACAGTCCTCTTCATTTATTCACTGCCTGTGTTAATACCTCTTAATCCTGGTCAGGGTCACAGTGGGTCTGATTAATTGGGCGAAAGGTTGGACGTACCCTGGACAGGTCGCCAGTCTTTTACAGGGAACTCCACACAGAAAGGACTCTGGCTGCCTGGCCGGGGAATCAAACTCAGGTCCTTCTTGCTGTGAGGCGACAGCGCTACTCACTACGCCCTTTTCCATTTAACTTTAAAGTTGGCACTGTAGATTTAGGAAGTGCTGTTCCAGTGGTGGGTAGCACTGTTGCCTCACAGCAAGAAGGTCCTGGTTTCCCAGGCGGGGCGGTCCGGGTCCTTTCTGTGTGGGTTTCCTCCGGGAGCTCCGGTTTCATCCCACAGTCCAAAGACGTGCAGTCAGGTTCATTGGAGACACTGAATTGCCTTATAGGTGAATGGGTGTGTGTGTGTGTGTGTATGTGTGTGTGTGTGTGTGTATGTGTGTCTGGCGCCCCGTCCAGGGTGTTACTGTGTGCCTCGCGCCCATTGAAAAAGCTGGGATAGGCTCCAGCACCCCCTGCGACCCTAATTGGATAAGTGGTTAAGAAAGTGAGTGAGTGTTCCAGTGGTATCCGGCAAACCCAGAACTGTGTGACTGCCTGAGAGCAGAGGTCGATTTCTGTGTTTCTATTGCATGAAAGGGCAGTTGTAGCCTAGCGGTTAAGGTACTGGACAAGCAATCAAAAGGTCGCTGGTTCAAGCCCCACCACTGCCAGGTTAACCCCTAATTGCTTAGACAGTATACTGTCACAGTACTGTAAGTGGCTTTGGATAAAAATGTCTAAATGCAGAAATATAAATGAAAGTCCAGTGATGGTCGAGCTGTTGCTGCTCCAAATCTGTGCATCGGAAAACATTTGATTGTTTATTATTTTTATTTAGATGTAAAGTAAACTTTCTGCAGGCCTGACGGTGCCATTTCCATGCCAACCTGATGCGTGCACTTAGAATGGTACAGTCCGGCATGGGGAAGGGGGACAGAGCGAAACTGGACACCAGACTAAACCAGACACATCTACACAACATCCGTGTGTGTGTATGTAGATGCGACTGTGTGCTGGTGTGTGTGTTTGATATGTGTGTGTGTGTGTGTGTGTAACATTATAAACTGAAACTTTATATAAAAAAGCACTCTAGCATTAAAGTGGCGCTTCCCCCTTTGATTGGATCTGACAAAAATATCCCTGAATAATGCATGAGCGCCGGTGCTTGAGTCAGCAGCTCATTAATTATTTAAATTAATCTCATTAACGAGGGGCCGGCTTCAGCAGCACTTAATTAAATGATGAATTGCCTTCCAGATGTCGATGTGCTTGTTAAATAATGCGCTGGAGCTAAAGTCGAAGTGTCCTTCAGGTCCTTACCCAAACACACGCACACAAACACACATTTTTATGGCTGGGCACTGATGTACACCGATCAGCCATAACATTAAAACCACCTCCTTGTTTCTACACTCACTGTCCACTTTATCAGCTCCACTTACCATACAGAAGCACTTTGTAGTTCTACAATTACTGACTGTAGTCCATCTGTTTCTCTACATGCTTTGTTAGCCCCCTTTCATGCTGTTCTTCAATGGTCAGGACCCCCACAGGACAGGTATTATTTAGGTGGTGGATCATTCTCAGCACTGCAGTGACACTGACATGGTGGTGGTGTGTTAGTGTGTGTTGTGCTGGTATGAGTGGATCAGACGCAGCAGCGCTGCTGGAGTTTTTAAATGCCTTGTCCACTCACTGTCCACTCTATTAGACACTCCTACCTAGTTGGTCCACCTTGTAGATGTAAAGTCAGAGATGATCGTTCGATCTGTTGCTGCTGTTTGAGTCGGTCATCTTCTAGACCTTCATCAGTGGTCACATGACGCTGCCCACGGGGCGCTATTGGCTGGATATATTTTTGGTTGGTGGACTATTCTCAGTCCAGCAGTGACAGTGACAGTGAGGTGTTTAAAAACTCCATCAGCGGTGCTGTGTCTTATCCACTCATACCAGCACAACACACACTAACACACCACCACCATGTCAGTGTCACTGCAGTGCCGTGAATCACCCACCACCTAAATAATAGCTGCTCTGTGGTGGGTCCTGTGGGGGTCCTGACCATTGAAGAACAGCATGAAAGGGGGCTAACAAAGCATGTAGAGAAACAGATGGACTACAGTCAGTAATTGTAGAACTACAAAGTGCTTCTGTATGGTAAGTGGAGCTGATAAAATGGACAGTGAGTGTAGAAACAAGGAGGTGGTTTTAATGTTATGGCTGATCGGTGTATATAACAATATATTGTATACATGTAATGAATGAATGAATACACAGTGTTCAGGCTTTCATCTCGACCTCTCATCGTCTTTGTATCTCTAAGTATTTATGTGTGAATGATGTGTCTGTGAGGCAATGTGTGTGTGTGTGTGTGTGTGTGTGTGTGTATTGAAGGCGGGAAGAGGGAAGCACATCTATTCCTTTATATAAGGGATTTATTACACCTGTTAGCAATTGTTATGGCCCAATACTTTTGTCCATATAGTGTATGTCTAGGTATTATAGCTCCCAAAACATGCCATGAAGAAGTGACCCACTGTGACCCTGATCAGGGTGCTAATAATATTTTTTATTACTTTATAACTTTGTGTCTGTAATAAATGAATGAATGAATGAATGAATACACAGTGTTCAGGCTTCCACCTCTACCTATCTCATTGTCTTTCTCTCTCTAAGTATTTGTGTGTGAATGATGTGTCTGTGAGGCAATGTGTGTGTGTGTGTGTGTGTGTGTGTGTGTGTGTGTGTGTAACCCGAGTCGTCTCTATTTCTCCGCGTCTGTCTCCTCAGCCCCAGGACTCGGACTGTGCCAGAGGAAAAAAGGCTGCAGTCTTTTCTTTTTTCGTCTCTATTCTTTTCTCTGTCCAAAAGCCTGCATTGATCCCCCGGGTCACACAACATGTCACTTTATTATCCCCCCTCCACCCCTGCTCCTGTTTCTCTCTCAGACAATGAAAAATCATTTCATATTTGCAGAAATAGATGTGTTTTATTTTGCATTGATGTTCAAGACAAAAAAAAAAACCTAATGAAACGAACAAAGCTGCCAAATAAAAGTTCAACGTTTAAATTTGTCCACTCTGGCAACCCGTTTTCTATTATATGTTAGCTTGGCAGCTGATTTGAGCCAAACAAGTTCGGAATCAGATTGAAACGCTGAGCTGAGGTTTGAACCTCACCACATTCTGCTCATTCGAAGCCTTTCACAACAACAGTTTAGGGAAGGCCCTTTCCAGTTCCAGAATGACAGTACCCCTGTACACAAAGCTCACAGAGTCCTGACCTCAGCCCCACTGACCAGCTCTGGAATGAACCGGAACCTCAACTGAGGCTTTCTTGACCAACATCAGTGCCCAGCCATACAAATGCTGTCATCTTTAGACTAAATGGGTACAAATTCCGACAGACATACTTCAAAGTCAGTGTTCTGAAAGGAAGCTAAGTCCTGAAAGTTAAAACCTCAAATGTTCTGACTGATATTCGTCCACTTTGGCAACCCGTTTTCTATCATCTGTCAGTTTGGCAGATTAAAATGCTGAGCTGAGGTTTGAACCTCACCACATTCTGGTCATTCAAAGCTTTTAGAAGCAACAGTTCCAGCGTGACTGGGCCCCTGTGCACAAAGCTCTATAAAGAAACTCCAGTATGCTGCACAGGGCCCTGATTTTAACCCCACTAAACAGTTCTGGAATGAACCGGAACCTCAACTGAGGCTTTCTTGACCAACATCATTGCCCAGCCATACAAACGCTGTCATCTTTTGACTGAACGGGCACAAATTCCTACAGACATACTTCAAAGTCAGTGTTTTGACAGGACGCTATGTTTTGAAAGTCAAAACTTCAAATGTTCTGACTGATATTCGTCCACTTTGGCAACCCGTTTTCTATTATCTGCTAGTTTGGCAGACTGTCAGTCTGGTCATTCAAATCCTTTTGCAGCAACAGTTTAGGGAAGGCCTTTACCTGTTCCAGCATGACTGTGCCCCTGTGCACAAAGCAAACTCAATAAAAAAAACTCCATTGTCCTGCACAGAACTCTGACCTCAGCCCCACGAAACAGTTCTGGAATGAACCGGAACATCAATTCAGGCTTTTATGGCCAACATCAGTGACTAAAAAGGCACAAATTCCTACAGACCCTTCAAAGTCAGTGTTCTGACAAGTAACTAAAGTCAAAATGTAAATGTTCTGACTGAAAATCACTGCCCTGCCCTTTAAATCTATCTGTTCTCAGCATGATCTCACCTCTCGCTAATACAGAAAGCCTCAGCACCCCGATATAACGTCGAGATCCCACCCCGCGATAACAGGATCTGCTAGGGTGACCGGACGAGAGGCGATCCCACAATAAACAAGCTGACGCAAACAATACCGGCCTGTCATCGAGCTTCACCGCTCACTATCCAAACTATTAATAGCACGACATGTTCATTACTCAAACCGCGAGCAACCGTTACACCTGTTAGCCGGAGTATTCTGCAGCTGGCCCGAACAAAATAATCGCAGGGCTTATGGAGGGTGAGCACAGTCCCCGTTTATAGGGTCACTCCCAACCGGAGCACTGAAAAACTGTTAGTTTATATATAGTATATACATATATATAGACATTTATTGTCTGTTTTACCACCACTTTAACCTGGTCAGGGTCGTGGTGGGTCTGATTCATTGTGCAAAAGGCATCAAACACCCTGGACAGGTCTCCAGTTAATCACAGCGTGCACACACACACACACACACACACACACACACTTGTGGCAATTTATTTATATTTCCAATTAACCCGACTGCATGTCTTTGGACTTGTGGGAGGACACTGGAAAACCCGAAGGAATCCCACATGGACATAGAGAGAACATGCAAAATCCACACAGAAAGGAATCAAACCGAGACTTTAGACTGGGTAGACTTAGGTTGGGCTACCATGGTACTGTCCTCGATTTACAATATTTTCAGCTTAAGTGGAGGAGCACCTGTACTTGTTAAACATAAATGTCACAAACAGCAGGACACTCGAGGTTTGGCTTGGAAAAAAAATCTGAATGAGCTCTGAAATTCCTTTTTTTATTTAACCCTACAGACGGGGCTCTTCAACCACACTCGAGCAGCTTATATATACCACTAATAGAGCCGGGTGGGGGGTGAGGGGTGTGTGTGGACACTATTAAACTTCTGGTGACCATATGGCTACTGTGCACAGGCCTGTGGTCCTCATCTGCTCAGTACTAAAAGCCCACAATACTCAATACACACCTGGGTGGCTTACAGACACACACACACACACACACACACACACACACACACACATCAACACTCGTTTACTCTATCTCAATTCATTTTAGTTACAGTAAGGGTAACCAACAATGCAAACACTCACTCACTCGCTTTCTTAACTGCTTCTTAACCGGGTCGTGAGGGGGTGCTGGAGCCTATCCCAGCTTTTCAATGGGCACAAGGCACACAGTAACACCCTGGACGAGGTGCCAGTCCATCGCAGGGCACACACACTCATTCATCTATAGGGCAATTCATTGTCTCCAATTAACTTGACTGCATGTTTTCGGACTGTGGAAGGAAACCGAAGCTCCTAGAGGAAACCCACGCAGACACGGGGAGAACATGCAAACTCCACACAGAATGAACCCAGGACTTCCTTGCTGTGAGGTGACAGTGATACCCACTTAGCCACCGTGCCACCATAATGCACCCATTATTTATTATATTTCCAGAGCTCATGAAATGTAAACGTTCCATAAAAGTAAATCTGAACAAATTATTACTGTTTTTATTGTTATAAAAGATCATGTCAATGACTGAGATTCTGTAATCTGTAATCTGAGGGTACAGGGAGATTCTAAAAAGTAAAACAAAACATAGACATCTTTAACCTTTCTGTCAGCACAAATGCTTTGACAATCCGCAAAGTGAGAAGTTCACAGAACCACAAGTTGTCCCCGGGCAGGTTCACCACACAAGATTTCCCAGCACGCCTTACGACTAATGGTTAGGAAGGTAAGACAGAAGCCAGCAGCCCCTTGAAAAGCCAAAACGAAGGTCAAGGTAGCTGTACGGCCCAGACGATTTTCTGATCTGAATCCTATTAATATGTATGCAGAATTTTAAACATGCAAGACTATCAGAGGCACTCCTGTAACCTTAGGAAACTGAAGACGGATCGCTAAAAGGAACGAGTGAAACTTGAACCGCAGTGCTGCGATGATCTCAGTGTTCAGTGCTGTGCAGTAGACAGATCGATGCTATTGCGAACAATTGTTTTACAGCCAAGCACGGGTGGTAATGTGTTAACAAATATTTGTTTATACTAGGCATTATATGTGTTATAAACACTGGATATATCTAAAATAAAAAAGTGTATTTGCATTTCCATTCCTTTCCAATGGCTAATTGTTTTTCTCTAACGGCAGTCAATTACTTCTTGTTTTTTGACCACATATTTCAGTGATGAGCCTCAACACAGTTTCACCAGTAAGGTCACTGCTCTGTAAAGCTACATTTTTACCCCCATCAGCTTTAAAAAAATGACAATGAGCCATCAAATGTGAACAAGGATCTTTAAGGTCTAATTATCTTTCAAAGTATATTTAAAATTCTACTTTTTCTTACCCCACTTTTGATTCATATGACGTTTGCTTGTTAGTTGTTAGTCATTGTTGTTATCAGAAAATTAATATGCTAACTGGGAACACAGTGTAAGAACACACCCGGGACAGAGTACACACTCACACCTATGAGCAATTAAACTAAAATCTAAAATGAAAGTGTTTTATTAATCACAGGGCCTAACAGAACTGTCTGAATTCTTCTGGGAACAGAAGTTCCTAACTGGTCAGCTATGGACCAGTACTAGGACATGACTGGTTTGGTGCTGGGTCGCAACAATGTAGTTTTACTTTGTGGGTAAAATGAATGAACAAGTGTTTTAACAAATGAGTGAATAAAATAAAAATACTTCCATTATGCCAATCTCCCAATTTAGTTGTATCCAATTCCCCAGTTATACCTCTTTATTCCCTCAGTTATACGGCTGCAGAACACAATCCAGGCCAAGGAGGGCCTTACCTAACACACGCCCCAACCGCTTCGATTCACCTGCACAAGGCGGGTTCACACAGGGATCAGTATCTCGTACATATGTATCTCTGTGCAGGTTTCGTCCCCCAGTCCTCCCTCAGACACAGCCGACACTAGCCAGTCCTGTCTGCAGCAGACATTAGCCAATCATGTAGCTGAGATTCGCACCCACCACCCGAGCGCCCTGCGTATTCAAACCTTTGAACTTGTGTGTAAGCAAGTGAGTGAAAAGACGAACAGATCAAGCTTTAACCAGATTAAACTACACTTAACTCACTCACTCACTAACTCGCCAGTCCATCGCAGGGCAGACACACACACACACACACACACACCCATTCACCTATAGGGCAATTCAGTGTCTCCAATTAACCTGACTGCATGTTTTTGGACTGTGGGAGGAAACCGGAGCTCCCGGAGGAAACCCATGCAGACACGGGGAGAACATGCAAACTCCACACAGAAAGGACCCGGACCGCCCCGCCTGGGGATCGAACCCAGGACCTTCTTGCTGTGAGGCGACAGTGCTACCCACCGAGCCACCGTGCCGCCGTGCCGCCCTACACTTAACTAATCATATTTAAATGACAGTAAATTAAACTAAACTGATTTTTTTAATCTTTCCTCCTCACAACAGCAGGCCAACAGTAGCTTAGAGAATTTCAGCAAGTGCTGATTACGACTTCAAAATCCAAAACAGAGAAATAAAACAGGTGGAAAACATCAGCCAAAACAAACTGAACGCTCTCGGTACCCCTCGTGCCCCACATGGCGCTAAAAATCAACCCTAAAAGCTTCGAGGGTTCCTGACAATCGGACCGAAACGGCGAAAAGCCGACGTGTTTCTCCTCAGCAGAAAGACCGAACAGAGAGCTTCCATATGACAGCAATTATATCTGAAGATAAATACAAACTCTGTTCATAACACGGTCCACAGTGTGTATGTGTGTGTGTGCAGTTCTCTTACCGCCTGTTCGTTTAGTTCCTGTGTGTTCTCCATCAGTTGAGCACTTCCACCTTTCTCAGCTTTTATCCAGCTACCTGTTAACACACACACACACACACACACACACACAGAGAGAGAGAGACGTTTACACACACTGACTGTGTTAGCACTATTACACAATCATTCAAAATGAGTCACAATAAAGTGGTAAAATAAACACAATACAGTGTAATGGTGTATAAATGTAGTTTAAATTATTTTTCAGTCCAGATACTGGTGTGTGTTTTTGCCCATTTATAGGCATGGGCGTGGGCAGGGGCGTGGGCACAGGGAGGTTTTGCTGCACCGCCCGAGCGCCCTACATTCTCTAATGTAAAACTTTTAAGATGTTGCTTTTATTGTATCACTATTTTAAACACTGCATAATGAAGTAGACAAATCAGATGCAGAGGAATTATACATTCAAAAAGGGGAGGATTCATGTAAACAAACAAGCTGCTCCAGTTATTAAATTCAGTTAAACGAAGGTGTTTACAGAAACAGATTGAAGATTGAAGCTCTCAGGTAAGATGAAGACAGTTGTAGCCTAGAGATTAAGATACTGAACTACTAATCGAAAGTTCGCTAGTTCAAGCCCCACCACTGCCAGGTTGCCACTGTTGGGCCCTTGAGCAAGGCCCTTAACCCTCGATTGCTTAGACAGTATACTGTCATTTTTATTTTCTTTTATTCAAACTTACTTATGCAACTTACAGTACTGTGACAGTATACTGTCTAAGCAATTGAGGGTTAAGGGCCTTGCTCAAGGGCCCAACAGTGGCAACCTGGCAGTGGTGGGGCTTGAACTAGCGAACTTTCGATTAGTAGTTCAGTACCTTAACCACTAGGCTACAACTGTCACAGTACTGTAAGTCACTTTGGATAAAAGCGTCTGCTAAATGCTTCTCAAGTAAAGATGTGGGTTGAGGTTAAGGAGTTCATATGCTTGAAGCTTGAAGACTCGATCACAAATCCTGCAGGGTAAAAAGAGACCTCTACGTTTACAGTTTGTAATGCAAGACACAACAAAGGACATTCATCAGGTGTTTATACTCACTAATATTTAGAAATTTAAACTGAATTCAGACTGGCAGTTCTGGGTTTCTTCCTTTTCTCACAAACTAGTCATTTTTAATTCCTGATTGCAATTACTCAGCTGCTTGCACCCCCCCTGTACTGACCGAGGATAGCCACAGACTAGCATGCGTGCCCGTGCTGGTCACTTCTTTTCACCTGCCAGTGGGATATTCCCACACAGCAGTATTGCTTACGGGAGTCACGCTACGCCCTTGGTAAGTCACCCACCACTATGTAGACCCCCAGCCGTGTCCACATGTTGACCAGAATGAAGAGTATATATAATAATAAATGATGTTCGCCCTGAAAGGTCAAATTGAAGGATCTGCTGCTATTTCATGGTTCTAATCCTGTGTGTGAAATATTAGTTTGAACTCCATGTCCATTATCTGCGTTTTTTAGGCGTTACAGTGTTACACTGATATTCATTTCAGGCCGGGTATTTTTTTTTGGAAGTACCAGCCCGGTTCACTTTTCCTCTTTCTCACACCACAGGCTTTTCATTTCTCTGTCTATCGTTTAATCATTACGGTAAGTGCACCTACAGGAGTGTGTGCTCGAGTAAGACTGGTGCCACAGTGTGTGTGTATATTTGTCTGTGTATGTGTGTGACTGTATAAGTGTGTGTGTGTGTGTGTGTGTGTGTGTGTGTGTGCAGGCTGAAGGGCAGATCATTTTAATTTTTTATTTGCACAGTGTCTCTGTGAGCTGAAACTCTAGCCTTTAATGCTCAGCGGAGAGGGAGCCGGGCACCATTGATTTCTACTGTTATCTGTGCCCTCTGAGGCCATCATCCACACACACGCACACACACACACACACACACACACATTACAAAGCTTTTAATGCAGCTTTTAATTTAGCTCTTATTTTAAAGCTGAGCTGCGTACAATCACAGAGAGCCAGAGATTGAAGAAAGGCATGAGGGATGGTAGAACAGCATGAGAGACGGTAGACTGGCATGAAAGATGGAAGGTCGTCATGACAGATGGAAGGAGGGCATAAGAGATGGAAGAACGGTATGAGAGATGGTGGAATGGCATGAGATATGGAAGCATGGCATGAAATGGAAGGAAGGCATGAGAGATGCTAGACTGTTTTGAGAGATGGAAGGACGGCATGAGAGATGGTAGAATGGCATGAGAGATGGTAGAACGGCATGAGAGATGGAAGGATAGATGGAAGGACTGCATAAGCAATGGAAGGATGGCATGAGAGATGGAAGGACGACATGTGATATGGAATGAAACATAAGCACCCAGAGCAAGCCTGAACAGTCATAGGGAAAACATGCCAAACTCCATACAGACAGCAACTAAAAGTGAGGCTCGAACCTATAAATTCAGGAACTGTGTTGCTGTAGGGCACCCACTCAACCACCTGTGCCATGATACAAAACGATTCAGCCATGCATAGCGCAGCCAAACAAGCTGTCGTATAAAAAACTCATTCAATCATTCATTCATCTTTAGTTACTCTGTAGAATTTAGAGCAGAATTTACATTCTAGCATGTTTTGAAAAGTTTGATAGGAACCGAAGTACCAGAGGTGCTGCCTGACCTAGGCAGTGTGGCTGTAGTGTCATACATTCATTTCATTTTCATGTTTTACTTCCGGTTTAATCTGGAGTAGCGGTGGGTTCAGTTTTCCCAGAATTACTGGGCGCAATGCAATATCACACCCTGGAAAAAAATTAACACAACAACAACACTGTACCTACTGTCAAAAACGACAGAATGATTAAATTAGTAGGTACATTAATGCAGTAATTCAGATCATTCAAAAGGTTTAAAAGTCCTCGTGTCTTCTGTTCTTTTTCTACATTCAGCTAGTAAACAGTAGAAGGAAACTTTGTGTTGTGTAAGTTCAGACTTTAAGTTCTATGCAGTTGGGTTCACAAAATCAAATAAAGACAAAACAATCTAAAAAAGGGGCTTAAAAAGAACCAAAAACCAAAACAGGGCCGTAATTCATCAGAGCTTCAGCCAGTGAATTCAGTCCAAGTGCTCTAAATCAGTGTGCGTCATCGCTCGACCCTCTACATGGTAAAATAAAGTTCCACAAAGAGGAATCATGAAGCACTTTATTATGTTCATACAACCACAAAATATACAATCATTATAGTGGATTTTCAGAAATGTCCCATGATGCATTCCAAGCTCTTCGGTTAGACTCGCACTGGCGGTGGAGGACGTTTCTGTCTTCTGTGGCCAAGTAGGTCCAACCTCCTGTTAGCTTTGTGTGATTCCATGCTAAGTGTGGCCTCCTGCTCCTTATACGTTTCTGTGTGTGTGTGTGTGTGTGTGTAACCTAACCCGAGGGCCCTCGGCTCCGTTATCGGATCATTAAAAGCAGAGTGGCTACCGGGTGCCTGCGCGAGAAAACAGCCACCAGCCAAACAGCCACCAGCGCCGGATCAGCTGAGCAGTTTCAGTGTCGGGATGATATTTCTCCTCCGTCCACGTCGTATCAAATACAAAAACACACGGCACGTGGGAAAACGGATGTGACGGATGGGCGCGCTGATGGGTACGCTGGTACAGACATGGTTCACCAGTGAAGAAAGAAGGACAGAAAGACAGACAGAGAGGCAGACAGACAGACAAAAAGAAAGAAAGAAAGAAAGACAGAAAGAAAGACAGACACAGAAAGACAGACAGAAAGACAGAAGAAAATAAAGACAGAGACAGAAGAAAGACAGACAGAAAGAAAGAAAAATAGACAAACTGACAGACAGACAGAAAGAAAGACAGACAGACAGACACAGACAGAAAGACAGACAGAGAGACAGACAGAAAGGAAAACAAGTTGTATATAAGAACCAAATCAAACCAAATTAAATTATTGATTAGAAATAAAATGAACAATAATTAATATCAGTGACGATTCGGTTTAACTGTCTTACAGACGTAACTTTAGTTTTCTAAATTATATTTTACTATTATAATAAATTAAATTATATTAGAATGTTTTTATAAGTGTATCTATAACCGTCCGTCTGTCCATTTGACTGTCCATCTATACACACTTTAGTAGATGTTATCTATTGACTTACTCAAAGTTAAACTAAATTAGGTGACTTCTATCCATCCCTTTGTCTGAATATAGATTTAGTTTTACAACGAACTTTTAATGAAGTTTTCGTTAAAGCATGTATACATGTTTGCTTTCCCCCAGCTCTCTTACTGCCAAGCAACATGTGAGGGAAGCTAGTATTAAACCACTTTTGTTTATTTAATATATTCAGAGCTTTTAGTCACTTCAAATAAGCACAAAAATGTCTTGAAATAACATCATTTGAAAACTAAATTAATAGAATAAAACAGAACCTTGAATGGAAAAAGCTACAGATCCGCATCCCCCATCAGTAAACTTGTTATTAATTCACAACAGCATGTTCATGAAACTACAAACTCAGACCAATGATAAGGACACTTTTCAACTTAGAAAGTGTCGCAGGATGGTCTTAAAACAGCAGGAGCAACAGTTACACAGTGAAAAATGGGCAATGAACCCCACAGCAATCCTCTGATTAATAGAAAAGTAGAACTGCAGCCTTTCATTTTTTCTTCTGGCCAAAGTCGCTGTCTGTCCATGGTCACTGAAAATCAGTGGATAATTAATGAATACACCCTGGACATGGCACCAATACACAAAACACACTCACCCATTCTTTAACCAACCTGCACCAAGGGCAGCATTTAGGGCAGCCTGTCTACCTACTGCATAGATTTGGGAGGTGAAAGGAAACCTGAATACCTGGAAGGAACCCGGAGGGAACCCACAGGAAAGACAAAAACCAAATGCAAGATTTGTGTCTTTGTGATTCCACCAAATGAATGAATGAATAATTAAGCTGTCATACTTTAAATTATTTTGTCATGCTATCAGTTTATGAGTGTGGTGGGGTGGTGAAGTCCTGGAGACCTTGCTTTGATCTTTGCCTCTGGTCACTGTTTGTGCAGTTTCACATGTTCTCTCCACGTCATTTTGGGTTTCTTCCAGCTTCTCTGATTTCTTTACACCTCCATGAAACATGCAACTGATAGATTAGCTACTCTAAATGTCCTGTAATGGACCGGTGCCCAGTTCAGGATGTATTGCCGAGTCGTGTCCAGTGTTTCTGTATGGCACTGGACCCAGTGCATCCCTAAACTATGTATACATTTCTGAATGAATGAATGTATAGCAGCAGCTTCTTCTTTGGTGTCTGAAATGCTTTTATTTGGAGTCATATCTCACTCCTCTGCCATGTTTCTTTTTCGTCATTCATAGAAATTGTGTAAATGAGTCCGTTTACAGCAGATCTGAGTTCAGCAGCATCGTGATAAAGCAACTCACACAGCTGTAATGTTCACATTCAATCAACATTCAAGATTCCTTTATTGTCACTACACTATGTCGGTGGTGTTTGGATCTGGTGCCGCCAAGGACCAAAATAAAAATCATTAACGTGGAGCTAAAAAGCGCCGGAAATAAAGACAACAAACAAATGTGGAACAGCGCAGCGAGTGCAGACGTCAGTATTAATCTCAGCTGGTGTTTGAATACCATACGAATACTTACAGTTAACAATTGAACTGCTTTTCCGTTGATGTTATGACACTATTTTCTATTAGGCTCATATATAATAGAGTATAATTCACATAATACACATACGTTCTATGTAAAACAACATTGATTACCTAGAGAAAATTATAAATAATCATTTATATTGTTAAATGTTCAATAGCAACTCCAGCAAATAGAACTGTGCCAAACATACATCACAATTCACATGTCTTGACCATCAATAATAATGAAAATGCAATGGAACTGTAATCTGATATTAAAGTTGTTAATAATTAATCTGTTTATTAACCTATTTTATTTTTAAAACTATTTTGGACTGAAAAGTCAGATCATGAATTGTGGTCAATTCAATCAATTAAGACTAGTTAAATAATTAAGCAAAATGATTATTATTATTATATATTTTCTACACTTAGCAGTTTGGTGGTTCCCAAAGTGTGTGCCATGGCACCCTGAGGTACCCGGGCATCTGCTTTCAGTTAAAGTAATTTAAAATCATAACATAAAGGTGTAAGTTTTGTATAGTTTCACACTGATAGTGTGTGAGCTGTTTATTATAGCTGTTATTGTTGTATGTAGTAACAGAAGTAAACAATAGGACGTTATTATCATTATTTACACATTTTGAGTGCTGTGTGTAGGAGGAATATTTACAGGAATGCAGTGACACTTTAATTTGTGTATTTTAGTGTTAAACTGACCGACCGTGGGGTTAAACTGCTTATTTTTGTTTTGTAAACTGGACCAGCTGTAGTCTAGTGGTTAAGGTACTGGACCAGTGATCAGAGGGTCGCTGGTTCAAGCCCCACCACAAAATAGAATTCCATCATTCTACACTTTAAAATACGTCTTAGTTTTTAAACGATTTGCGCATACACACAAACAGTATCTATTTGACTTTACATTATTTACCTCATTTAAATGTCATTATGTGCACAGAGATAACATTTAAATATAAGACTTAAGTTGATAACAATTGTGTTGCTTTAACTTTGTATTTATGAGGAAGACCTTTAACTACAGTGCATTTCAAATAGATTCTGTATTATTATTTATTAGGATTTTAACATATTTTACACACTTCGGTTACATTCATGACAGGACAGGTAGTTACTGCTTACACAAGATTCACTTAAGCAAAAAGTATTCAAGTACACAAGTAATGTTGTACACTATGTAATTAAATTAATAGAAAAAAATGTAGTATGTAATATAAAAAACTTTATCTTGGCAGTAAATATTGTAAATATTGTTAGATGAGATAAAACCACTTGTTTTCACATAACCTGTCAAAATGTAAATAAAATAATGCTCTTAAGTCCAAAATATTGTAGAAACGACCAGGATTGATTTTAAGAGCCTCCAGGATCTCCAGGATTGATTTTAAGAGCCAATGAAAGTTTATGTGTTCAAGTTAATTCTTAAGTTCTTAAGTAATTCATTAAGTTTATAACAATAGTCTGGATAAGTTCTTAGAAGGCTTTCCAGGAGATTACTGTTGACTGTCTCTGTGTTTTGAGGACAGGAAGGTCTTGATTCATCCGTTCATTCATTCAGTCTGTTTTACCACTGATTCATCCTGATCAGGGTCGCAGTGGGTCTGATTCATTGGCCCATATGTAAGAAACACCACGGACAGGTCACCAATCCGTGGTGGTCACAGGGCCAACACACACTTTTTATATCGATTTTAATATCAAGTTTCTGGATCTTTTATGAATAAAACAACTTGTTTTCACTTAACTTGTCAAAATCTTTATTTGTGATGTAAATAAAATAATGCTCTTAAGTCATAGCATCCAAAATATTGTAGAAATGATTGCTCTTCAGGATTGATTTTAAGAGCCAGTAAGTGTTTCTGTGTTCAAATTAATTTTATTCAATAAATCCCAAGTTTACTAGTTTATAGTTTATAAAGTTCTTAGAAGGCTTTTACAGGAGATTATTATTGACTGTGTCTGTGTTTTGAGGACAGAAAGGTCTGGATTCATCCATGCATTTATTCAATCTGTTTTAGCACTTCGTTATCCTGGTTAGGGTCGCCGTGGGTCTGATTCATTGGCCCATATGTAGAAAACACCACGGACAGGTCACCAATCCCTGGTGGTCACAGGGCAACACATTTACATTTACATTTTCGGCACTTAGCAGACGCTTTTTTATCCAAAGCGACTTACAGTTGTGACAGTATACAATCTAAGCAATTGAGGGTTAAGGGCCTTGCTCAAGGGCCCAACAGTGGCAACCTGGCAGTGGTGGGGCTTGAACCGGCAACCTTCTGATTACTGGTCCAGTACCCTTAACCACTAGGCTACAACTGCCCTACAACACACACTTTTTATATCAATTTTAATGTCAAGTTTCTGGATCTTTCATGAATACAACAACTTGTTTCCACTTAATCTGTCATATTTTTATTTGTAATGTAAATAAAATGATCTTTATTTATACTGTACAGAATATTGTAGAGATTATTGAGCTTCAGGATTTTAAGAGCAAGTTAGTGTTTCTTATATAGAAGAATTTACACAGGAGTTACGTTCCTCATTCTGTGTGTTTGGTATAATTTGAAGGCAAATTAAAATAAGTAAATGTTTGCAAATCTACGTGCATGTGTGTTTGCTTTTATATAAATGTTTGCATTTATTAAAACATTAAAAATAATTAAATAACTTGCAATATTCTGACCTGAGACTCTGGTTAAACAGGAGAAGAATGACAGAATTGAAGCGCACTTACTCTGTGGAGTTGTGTTGCCAGAGGTCTCCAAAATTGTCCAAACAATTTGCGTCTGTGTTCACGGTGTTCCGTTCACATGCTCATCCAAAAACATTCGCGCAGCAGTGCAGAGAAACGGCAGGAGGCTGAGCGCGCGCTGTCAGTGCCGCAGGTTGGTGCGCGGTTCAGTGCTGCAGGTTCGAGCTTCTAGTGCAAAACTTCACTCTACACACCGGAACAAAACTCTCAACGAACAATAACGACTCCTCCAAATCACACCGACACCCTAACGCATGTTACACCCGGTCGCACGCGGGGAAACTCGCGCTCGCTCGTGCGTTCGTCGCGTGGATAAGTTCGCTGGCGCGAGCAGCGGGGCTTCACTTCATGATTGAACCCACAGCGCTGTTTTGCTCAGCACCGGAGCGCAGTCGTGTCCAGGCGCGCATGCGCACAGCTGCTGGAGCGCACCCGAGCCAGAACGGGGGGCACTGACGGGCGGCAACCGCGAGGGTCCAGGGATGCCAACACAACATGCGTATTAATAGTCAAGTACGAGCCTTTTAACCCCCCTCACACACATACATACCAAACCGGGATCAGTTTGGGTCATTAGGAACCCTAAATTAACCACAAGTGTAATAAGCGCACTGAACTTTTTGTCTACATTTACTTAATGTATTCATTTATTATGGACAGTGAGAGCAAATACGTACATTTACATTTTCAGCAGATGCTTATCCAAAGCGACTTACAGTACTGTGACAGTAGTACACCAGCTAAGCAAATAGATAGATAGATAGATAGATAGATAGATAGATAGATAGATAGATAGATAGATAGATAGATAGATGGATGGATGGATGGATGGATGGATGGATGGATGGATGGACGGACGGACGGACGGGCAGACAGACAGACAGACAGACAGACAGACAGACAGATAGATAGATCGATAACTTTATTAATCCCATAGGGATTTTTATTCAGTCAGTTATTACAGCAGCTCCAGGTACATTAAAGCAAAAAGTATTAAAGTACAAAGAATGAAAGTACACAAGTAATGTTGTACACACTATGTAATTGAATAAATAGAATAAAAAATGTAGTATGTCATAAAAAACGTAGAATATTTTAGATGAGATATGTAATATGTGATATACTAAGCTATTGTAGTGTTAAATAATTATGGATATGTAGTAAAGTCTTGATAAACAGAGTGCTAGAACATGCTCCATGAGTCTGTCCTGATGAATGAAATGAAGGTTAAGGGCCTTGCTCAAGGGCCCAACAGTGGCAACCTGGCAGTGGTGGGGCTTGAACCAGCGACCTTTTGATTACTAGCCCAGTACCGTAACCATAGGCTACAACTGCCTACATTAAAACAGTATTCAAACTGTTGTTTTTTCTTATGTTATATACTTTTGTGGAATGTATACATTTACATGCAAACTCCACACAGAAAGGACCCAGACCGCTCCACCTGGGATTCAAAGCAAGGCCCTTCTTGTTGTGAGTAATGGAAGTTACTTGGCGCATTGGGGTGCAATGCAGTACATTGTCTAAGTCTCAAGGGCCCAACAGTGGCAACCTGGCAGTGGTGGGGCTTGAACCAGTGACCTTTCGATTACTACTCCAGCACCTTAACCTCTAGGCTACAACTGCACTGTAACAGTCATGCTGAGACAGAAAAGGCCCCCGAACTGTTGGGATGAAGCTGAAAGCATGGAATTGACTTTATATTTTGTTAGCCATGGGTGTGGCTGAAGTATTCAAAAATAATAACAATAATCAGGAGGTGTGTCTACATATTTTTGGAAATATCGTGTATATACTATTTTGTTAATAACTATATAAAAAAAGACACTGTGTATAAATCTGAAGTGGATATATTAATTAAAGAAGTTTATTAACCCCCCAGCAGTAGATTTAGTGGTGCAGTGCTTCATACACTTTGACAACATTAGTGCCTTTATTTCTATTATTTCTTTTAAATGTGTTTGAATGTGTTTAGCAGTGGTAAGCTGTGGGTGGACAGCAGCAGGACGCTGGGATGAAGTTGCTGAACATGCTGATCCAAAGCTAGCACACACACACACACACACACACACGCACGCACGCACACACACACACACACAAACACACACACTGCAATGGCTTTTACACTTCACTTGTTGCCTATTATTAGCAAATTACTGGCCAAACAGGAAGTAACACACACATCTGACATAACCAATATAGAAAAGTCCAAACAGCTGCTAGATTTGATCTCTGCGTGTATTAAAACACAAGCGTGATGGATTTTCTAGCGGGATGTATTACGCAGTTGCTTTAGCTTTAGCTTTAGCGCACATGCTGTTTTCTGATCAGTGTAAAAACCGAAGGCGAACGTGATGGATTACCAAGGAACGATCTCTGTGCAAGAGCTTTTGTCTGATCACTGCAAATTACCCATAAGCCACAGTATGGAAGAGCGCCCAGTGAAGTTATGGCCCAAATAATCTCACTCGCTCTTTCTCTCATGTGCAAACTCACACCACAGCCACGATTTTCTTCTTCTCCCTCCGGTCTGATTCACTGGTCTGACGATCACTTACACAGACAGAGGAAGAGACGAAAACACAAAGCAGAGGTGACAGAAAAACACACTGTCTTTATAGAGAGACAGACAGACAGACAGATAGATAGTTAGATTTGTAGACAGACAGACATGTAGATAGTTAGATTTGTAGACAGACAGACAGGTAGATAGTTAGATTTGTAGCCAGACAGACAGACATGTAGATAGTTAGATTTGTAGACAGACAGACAGGTAGATAGTTAGGCTCGTAGACAGGTAGACAGACATAGAAAAAAGATAGATAGATAGACAGACAGACTAATAAACAGACACATGGACAGATAACCAGACAGGTAGATAGTTAGATTGATAGACAGGTAGACAGACCTAGAAAAACGAAAGATAGATAGATAGATAGATAGATAGATAGATAGATAGATAGATAGATAGATAGATAGATAGATAGATAGATAGATAGATAGATAGATAGATAGATAGATAGATAGATAGACAGACAGGTAGATAGATAGATACTAATAATAGAAACAATATAGAAATAATAGAAACACTTTAGCATACTCTGGATATTGTTTTAAAAATCGACTTCAAGTGCAACAAGCTACAAGGTTTAAAGTCAATTATATTAAAATCCAGCTTCCAACCATGAGCCAACAGTTTTGGGAAGACCCTTTTCTCTTTCTGCTTAAATATGCCCCAGTGTGCAAAGTGAGCCCCATGAAGACGTGGTTTGACAGCTTTGGTGTGAAGGAATTCAAGTGGTCAGAACAGACATCTGACCTCAACCCCAACGAACACGTCTGGAATGAAATGGAACGTTAATCACCAGCCCAGCCGACATGTCCAACATAAGTGCCCTGAGATCTGAGGATCCAGGGTTCGACTCAGCGGTGCTATCAACCTGTCGGGAGTCTGCACGGACACGGACGTGATTGGCCTAGCCACGGATAAAGCTGGTCCCAAGCACGGATAGAAATAGGAGGGTTGCGTAAAGAAAGGCATCTGGCGTATGAGCTGCGCCAAATCTGGTATGAGGACCAGGTCTGCTGCGGCGACCCCCAAAATACAGGAGCAGCCAAAAGAAATAAAAAAGGAAATGACTTATCGCTGTTACATTTTCAACATGTGTGTTTTAAATAAATGTACTTTTATTAAAGGTTCAGTTTGGTACATATTTTCACTGAGATGAAGCAAATTAGCCAGAAGAACATTTTTATAACCTTCATACTGATATTGAGGGGCGATAATCATTCTTGAGCTTCCATCTCTCTGCCAAAAGTGAAATTTAAAGAGTGCTCGTTCATATGGGCTGAAGGCAGGCGGACTTGGCAGGGGACAGAAAGCGAGCGAGTGGGAAGAGAAAAAAGTTTGAGAATACAAGAGAGCGAATTACTCCTCCTTGGCAAGCCTGCGACATGGAAGGACCACGATGTGCGATGATTGACACAACGTTCCTTAAAGTAATGAAAACTCCCCGCTGTCATGTGGATTGAAACAGCAGGGGGTCCTGCAGATCTCGAACCGCACTGCGGCGCGCCGTGCAAATTTGGCACCAGCGTTTACTGCTATAGGTTCAGAAAAGACAGACCTTCCACCTTTTCTTCACTCTGAAGGGTTTGGAAGATTGTGTCAGGCTGATAGAAGGATGCGGGCTGAGTATTTATTTTTGACAGCTGTTGCTTAGAGGGTGAAAAGGTGCGTATATGAGCAAGTGGTCGTGAGGTCGGTGGGGGGGCTCGGCAGGGTCTTTATTTATAGACTTGGGCGCTGTGCTTGCTGTGCTGACGCTGTAGAAGCACGAGATGCCACCAGAAGTGTCTGTCAAACAAATTAAAAATACTCAGAGTGGTGGCGTAAGTGGGGCCTGCGTCTGGCGTCGGCCCATGCACCATACCCCCCCACAGTTCCCGAATGGTGCGCGGCATGGCACATTTTGCGCAATAAAGCCTGAGATAGTTCCAGAGGAAAGTCAAAAGACTGCTGAATTTTTTACATATGGAAAAACAAGGAAACAAACACGTTGTACATTTGAACACAGTTGGGTGGGGTTCAACAAAAAAAAGATGAAAAGTTTATGCACCCTTGTAGGGAACATGTGTGTTCTAGCAGTAACATGATATTATTTATTTTACTGTTCTTTGTTCTATGTGGTGTGGCTTCCTAATTTTATGTTAGTGATTGTGAAAAGGGTGGTGCAGTGGTGCAGTGGGTAATGCTGTCACCATAGCCTCTGCGCAAACTGCCGCTTTGTTCAGCACTCAGGTTGATGGTGTGGTAAAACATAATCAAAGTGTGAATATGAGACGAATCTGCATTTGTGTGGAATAACCATCAGATCCAGTGTTACAGCTCCACATGTATCTGTGTTTATCTGGATTTTCCTCACTGTTTCACTTTTAAACTTGTGTTACAGCTCAGGTCACTGAGAAATTGTACTCAGAGAGTTAAAACTTTATTGTTTAAAAAAAAACCTTAATGTGACTAATGTGTGTGTGTGTGTGCAGTTGCATAGAATTTCCTGGAGCAATCATGACAAAGAAGCCAGAACAACAGACAGAGTGAGTGTGTGTGTGTGTGTGTGTGTGTGTGTGTGTGTGTTTAGTGATTATGAAAGGGCCTTTCACTTTTAAACTTGTGTTACATCTCAGGTCGCTGAGAAATTGTACTCAGAGGGTGTAAAATGTTTATTGTTAAAATAAAGCCTAACCCTTATTGAGGGTTTAAAACGTTTATCATTAAAAAAAAGCTTAATGTGACTTCATGTATTCAAAGAAGGAGACAGGAGCACTAAACTTCTCTTCATTATTACTGCTCATAAGTTCCTCCGCTAATCAAATTCCTCGCTCTCTGTTTTAGTACAATAAGTCACGTTAAGCTTTGATCGTGTTAAGCATCGTTTGTACGGCCTGAGTCGCTTTTACCACATCAGAGTTTAATCAGGTAGATGTGAGAGGCCGCACTAACCCCGGTCTAGTGTCAAAAGCACCTACAGTGGACACTTAGGCGTTGAAACTGGACATCAGAGTAATTAAAAAATATCAAGTGCTTAGACTTATCCATTTTCTTCAAGATCATGTGGTGGAAGAGTTGCGGGAGAGTCCAGCTCGCAGTGTACAGAAGCTAAAGGACTTGCTGGTAATGTCCTGGTTTCATATCCGTCTTTCCACGTCACGGTAGGTCTGAGCTGGTCTGACAGCATATTAGGCAGGTGGTCCTAATGTTTTGGCTAATCAGAGTCTTGAATTTAATATAATGTTTTCATTACAAATTTCAAAGTCAAAAACTACTTGAACACCAAAAAAATGCAGACTTACAATTCCTGTACAGTCACCTGATCTGAATTTCATTAATTTATGCATTTATTTAAGCATTTTTGGGGTCATTTGAAGGTAGACAAAGCTAAACATCCAGTAACACTTTTAAACATTCAGACATTACATGAAAATATTGAAGCACTTCCAGCAGAGCTCGATATTTCATAAACACAGACTACACAGAGCGTCGTGCTGTTGATTGAGTATTTGGCAGATTTGGGAGGTGTCGTTCTGGAGGGCTGCTTCGTGCTCTCTCGGCCCAGGAAAAAAATCTACGATCAGGTTAATGAACTCGTCTGAGCGGAGCATGGAAGCTCTGATCGCTACAGCAGCCGGCCGCCACCGAAACAAAGGAAATATTTAACAGCTCATAAATCCTGCTAATATCCCACTGAGAGCCTGATGGGGTTTACACTTACACCGATATCTCAAACCGAGGGCAGGAAGTCATGGAATGAACTCAGTCTATATGTGTGTGTATGTTTTAATTGCCCATAAGCATTTTATTATTAAATTAACAATTAAAATGTGAATAATAAGACAGTTATACATGATTAGCTTCAATTTCCATCCCTGTGTGAAGAACCTCCAAGTCTGCTCGCTGTCCTCCTGATTTTGAAAGGTAAAACTACCATGTGGAAACACATTATTAAATACATTATTTCTACTTCATACAGGCTGCATATTTATCATTTCATTTCTGCTTTTACTACAATCAAACCTTGAGCAACGAGCACACCACAAGCGAGGATCGAACCCAGGTCCTCTGATGATATTTAAAGTTTTTGGGTCAATAAATAAGGGCTTGATGAGACCAAGATCAGGGTGCAGTGGTCTCAAGACTGTTTCAAGAACCATCGTAACTAACTAAAACTTTATTGTATGTGTGTGTGTAACCCGGGTCCTTGATGATTTTAAAAGCTTTTAGGTCAAGAAGTGAAAACTTGAGAAAAAGATGAGACCAAGATCAGGACACAGTGATCTCAAGACGATTTCAAGACCCATCTTAATTAACTAAAACTTTATTGTATATGTGTGTGTGTGTGTGTGTGTGTGTGTGTGTGTGTGTGTGTGTGTGAGTGTGTGTGTGTGTGAGAGAGAGAGAGGATATGTAAAGCGTGTAGATCAATAAGTAAAGGCTTGAGAACAAGATAAGACCAAAATCAGGGCACAGTTACATTTTCAGCATTTATCCAAAGCGACGTACAGTACAGTAACAGTATACAGTCTAAGCAATTCTGAGGGTCAAGGGCCCAACAACAGCAACCCAGCAGTGGTGGGGTTTTGAACCAGTGACCTTGTGACTGCTAGTTCAGTACCTTAACCACTAGGCTCCAACTGTGGATCTCAAGACGGTTTCAAGACCAATCTTAACTAAGTAAAACTTTGTTGTATAGTATGTGTGTGTGTGTGTGTGTGTGTGTGTAACTCAGGTCCTCTGAGGATATTTAAAGCTTTTAGATCAACAAGTGAAAGCCTGAGAACAAGATGAGACCAAGATCAGGGCTCAGTGGTCTCAAGACGGTTTCAAGACCAATAACTAACTAACTAACTAACTAAAACTTTGTTGTATGTATTTGTGTGTGTGTGTGTGTGTGTGTGTGTGTAATCCAGGTCCTTGATGATATTTAAAGCTTTTAGGTCAAGAACTGAAGGCTTGATGAGACCAAGATCAGGACACAATGATCTCATAACTAACTAACTGACTAACTAAAACTTTGTTGTATGTATGTATGTACGTGTGTGTGTGTGTGTGTGTGTGTGGTTGCATAGAAGGAGCAAGCATGACAAAGAAGCCAGAACAACAGACAGAGACTGTGTGTGTGTGTGTGTGTGTGTGTGTGTGTGTGTGTGTGTGTGTGTGTGTGTGTGTGGAGGGGGTTCTTTAGGTCCAGGCGACATGCTGAGTTAATGGAAGTAATCCTACACCCTAATGAAATAACAATGGTGGTGGACAGGACACACACACATACACACACACACACACACGGTTCCTCTGTCCTGAACACATGGACTTTCCATCACAGTAACTATAGTTCAGGTCAGCTGTAAATGAATTAAGGCCTCGACGCTCTCTGAAAAGTCTCACTTTACGTTTCTACCTTTCATCCTTCATTCGACAAATGAATTGAGTGTTTCGGGAGCTGTGCGACCACGAGCTCTACCCTCTGGACGTGACGGCCATCTGCTCTGCAATTTACAACCACTTATTGTATTTCTGTAAGAGGCAAGAGACACACAGAGAGAAGCAGACAGGGATATCTGTATCGTCCTATTCTAAAAAGACTGAACGGTCACATATGTGTGAATTAGTTAAAGTAAGAAAAGACATTAATAAACATTAATGTAGTAATGAGGAAGGCTGGATAACCCTGTGCTGATCTCACAAAGCAGATTACAGGAATGTCACAACTCCAGGTCCTAAGATCATCTTTGCAAACACAACTGTCATCTTAGATCTTAGAAAAAAAGAGCCACATTTCATGCCAGTCATTAAATTACACTTATAAATCGAATGCTAGAATAAATGGAAGCTACTATACACAGCACAGCTACCTAATAGTTAAATGTAAACCTAGAACATCCAGCGACGGTACGTCTTTAGGTGCCGTCCACAGAATTGGTTGGGTTTGTTTTTTTCAAACTAATTTACCTGAGTTGTTTTTTTAGCTGCTTTAGACTTCGACATATTGGACATTTTGACTACGCGATTGCTAACTGAATTGCCGTAGGATTGCTAGGACGCCTCATAGTGCAATTTAATTAAACATTAAATTGCTAAACACAAACACAAAAGTTTGAATTTCACAACAATTGCATTTGAAATGCAATAGTCTTTGCTGCTGGCAACCATAAAGCTTGCTTGACTGTTGATGGGGACATCCTTAATCCAGCTTCTAATTCATAGCAGCCTTTAATATACGTTCGGACAACTTAATGCACCCTAAATGTCCTCATCAAGGGCAACGCTGGCATTTCTGTGTATTATCAAAGAATCATGAAGTCGCCCCGCCTTGTGTTTAGTGTTTCAGAGCTGTGCCAGTTCCAACCGCCACCCTGACCAGAATGAAGTGTTGAGTAAAAAGAAATAAATGAAAGCACTGCTGAGCAAGGAAACCACTTTATTCTTTAAAACAATAGTCAAACGCGTACAAATGAAAAAAAAGATCTATTTTCTGGTTTGGCATTGGTAAAGACCTTAAAAACAAAACAATCTGGCTCTGTTGCACAATTCTATACTGACTTGGACTTTGTTCTCCATCCATATCTATATCTACATCTATCTATCTGTCTGTCTGTCTGTCTGTCTGTCTGTCTGTCTGTCCATCCATCCATCCCACCATCTATCTATCTATCTATCTATCTATCTATCTATCTATCTATCTATCTATCTATCTATCTATCTATCTATCTATCTATCTATCTATCTATCTATCTATCTATCTCTCTATCTATCTATCTATCTATCTATCTATCTATCTATCTATCTATCTATCTATCTATCTATCTATCTATCTATCTATCTATCTATCTGTCAGTCTATCCTCTATAACTCTAGCATGTTCACATAACTGATTTAATATGTTGACAAACTAATACGAGGAGGCGGCACCGTGGCTTGGTGGGTAGCACTGTCACCTCACAGCAAGAAGGTCCTGGGTCCGATTCCCATGTGGAGCGGTGTGGGTCCTTTCTGTGTGGAGTTTGCATGTTCTCCCCGTGTCTGTTTGGGTTTCCTCCGGGAGCTCCGGTTTCCTCCCACAGTACAAAGACGTGCAAGTGAGGTGAACTGGAGATACAAAATGATGTAAAGATGAAAAAATGTGCAGAAAACCCAGAATGCTTAAGAGCTGCAGCCTTGGCTTTTACATCCTGGCTATTACAGCAATCTCCTGTGGTGTGATTGGACAGCATCGAAAGTCTCCCTTAACACACACACACACACACACACACACTCCCTGATCAGGGACTCTGTCCAAACTTTCGGAGTAAAAATGTGCGCTATGTTTTCATTAGTAATGAGTGCGGAAGGGGAAATAAACATGAGGGTTACATTAATGCAGAAAAGGAACAAGAACAGCACACACACACACACACACACACACAGAGAGAGAGAGAGAGAGAGAGAGAGAGAGAGAGAGAGAGAGAGAGCGTACCACAATCCTCACCTTATTCCTAAAGCACACAATTGAACGCATGCCTTAATAATTTCCCAAATTAGCAGCTATAGCTTTAGCGCTAAACTTCCCCGGTGAAGCCACACAGCGGTGTTTTCATTCGGATCGGAGGTGAGCTGAATCTACGCCGCTAATGATTGGGCCCCCTGTAATTTTCCACGTCTCACTCATCCACCACTGTCTGTGACACAAAACAGACCAGGCCGAAACGACTCCGAAGCGTATTCTACATGCTAACTGCTGACGTCTGGTCACGCTGACGAGGCCTCAAAAATGGAAGGGCACGGAATGAAAGCAGCAGATGATCGTTTTGTGATTGAAACACATCCTCCTTTGTGGAAAGAAATCAAAGATTCGAATGTTTTATAAGTTTATTGGGGGTTTTCTGTGACTTCTATGTGCCAAAATAAACATTACCAACAAATACCTAAATACAGTTAAACCAAACAGTATCACAGTATTTTTTCCTCCAAATCTTGCCTCCCAATCTAGTCATATCCAGTTACCTGATTGCATTATGCTTCCTCTCTACCGATGCTGATCTCCACTGCTGATTGAAGAGAGCGAGACTGACACACGCTCCCTCCGACACGTGTGCAGTAGCCGACTGCATTTTTTCACCCGCACGAGGCGCGTTCACATGCGGATCAGCTTTGTGTATGGAGAGCCACACCCTGATCAACGCATTATTCCCCGACTCTCAGCCAGCAGAGGTCGTAAAGAAGCAGGAAAAATGGGCGAGCGTGAGGATTTGAGCGAGTTTGACGAGGGCCAAATTGTGATGGCTAGACGACTGGGTCAGAGCATCTCCAAAACTGCAGCTCCAGGGTGTTCCTGGTCTGCAGTGGTCAGTATCTATCAAAAGTGGTCCAAGGAAGGAACAGTGGTAAACCGGCGACAGAGTCATGGGCGGCCAAGGCTCATTGATGCACGTGGGGAGCGAAGGCTGGCCCGTGTGGTCCGATCCAACAGTGTCGGCCCAACAGTCTAGTGGAGTCCATGCCTTGACAAGTCAGGGCTGTTTTGGCAGCAAAAAAGGGACCAACACAATATTAGGAAGGTGGCCATAATGTTATGCCTGATCGGTGTATTTGTATATATTTATTTCTGTGTGTGTCTTTTGTGGACCGTGCTGCTGTATCACCCTACTGTAAACCCTAATAAAAACTACAGAATAAACAATAACAGGTATTAAAAATTGTGACAGTACAAATGATATGGGGGTAAACTGTGTGTGTGTGTGTAGTCTGTAAATATATTAAAAACAATACCAAAGCGTGTGTGTTTAGTATCATTCTAGTATTGTACGTTACAGAGTAAACACTTCCTGTCTTCGGTGAATTATATCTGCCTTTGATGCTGCATTTCTTTAATGTTGTTCTTAATTAAACTGCCCGCTGTGTTTCATTTCACTGTTTGAGTAGTCACCGTCCACCAGCCAACCCTGGTGTGTGTGTGTGTGTGTGTGTTAAGCATGGAGCATGCTTCATTTCCTGAGTGTGTGTAAACCATGATTTACATTTACACTGGTATTTTCAGAGTGAGCTTTATAGGGAGGGACGCGTTCTAATTACTTATCACTCCAACAATCAAACACTCGGACACACATGGAGTTAGAAACATGGAACCAAATGTGTCAGCACTCCCATTGCTAACTACTTGTTGTGTGTGTGTGTGTGTGTGCTTGTACAGCTCCTGTGAATAGACGGCTGGAGTTTGGGGTCCTCATACAGGTATTAAAGCCTGCCTTAATAGGCTAATTTAAACTAAAATGCTCTTCATGTTTTGTGGTCTAATGATTGGAACATCATTGGCGAGTTTGTATCTTAGCTCTGCTACCCGCAGGCCGGGCACCTATAAGGACATTAATCGGCCTCTGCTGGCTGATGGATAGTGCCTGAATGATCATACAGGGGACAATAGAGACCGGTGCGTGACGCTCTGTGCGCAATACGGATCTCCATATGAACACCGCCCCATATGTCTTATAGGGAATATCTTTTAGGCTGTAACATGGCGCTCTCCGACTCAGGCGCAGTCCTAGCAGACCCCTTCTTATACGCCTTCTTATACGCCTGTGCTTCCATTTTCTGCACAGGCACCTCGGCCTGCTAACCAGGGTCCTTGCACAGCGTTTGAAGACCCCACCCACATAGTCCGGCCTTTTCCCACCCGGCAGACACGGTGGCCAATTTTGTGTCTGCTGCTGGCACTGCGAATTGTGGCCGCTAGATGGCGCCCAGCCGACCGGCAGCAGAGCCGAGATTCGAACCAGGGTGCCACCTGGGTGCCTCAAGTCCAAAGATTTTTAATAGAAATGTGTGATGATTTATAGTTATAAAGTGCTGTGCTATAGCTGTATGTTCCTTATCGCTTCAGGACAAATAAGAATGAAGAAACGTCAGACATCAAAGACGTCTTGATTAAATTTGAGATAAAAGTGGTGACATTTTATCTAATCAAAGAAATACTAATGCAACACAATTTTCTAGATCATGCATCTACTTAAACACGGCGGCTCTTGGACGTCGACAGTAACCGCCATGGGGGAGGGAATCTAATTTTGAGTTCAAGGGCCACTGCAGCGGTCAAGTGGGTTAATGAACGAGAGTGGGCTTTCTTAACCCCACAGAGGAGACGCTTTAGCAAGCTCACGTTTCACCTAATACCCTCGCTACTTTAACCAAGCCTGTGTGTGTGTGTGTGTGTGTGTGTGTGTGTGTGTGTGTGTCAAATGTGAGCAGGTTGAGACTGACAGACAGAGATCAGTCCGTATCCTCAGAGGTTCAGAGTTTCAGAGGGTCGTAGCTAATGCTAACATGGGAGTGCAATTTGTTTTTTTCATTAGCTAATAGAAGCTTAGGTTTCTGTCGTGTGTGTGTGTGTGTGTGTGTGTGTGTGTAGGGGAGATTGCATTAAATGGCAGATGCAGACAGTTGAATGTTTCATCACAGACATATATTTAGAATTCCATTACAGGGTGAACGTGTGTGTGTGTGTGTGTGTGCTTTATCAATAGCTCATTGATTTTCAAACATCTTTGGTTTCGTTTCAGATTGTGTATGACTTCTAATAAGTCTTCTATTGGTGCCCAGGTGGCGCAGCGGGATATTACGCTAGCACACCAGCGCCGGCGGTGCCACCGGTCGGCTGGGTGCCATCTAGCGGGCATAATTGGCAGTGTCTGCAGCAGACACGGTTCTGCTAGGGCGGGATGACCGGACTATGTGGGTGGGGGTCTTCAAACGCTGTGTAAGGACCCTGATTAGCAGATAGAGAGGCGTCTGTGCAGAGTGCATGGGTGAAAAGGGGTGAGCAGCAATATACCCATCTCAACTGCAATCAGGGACCTACCAGCAGCAAAAGACAAATTGACTACGACAAATTGAAAGAAAATGCATCAATAAAGTACAAGAAAAATTCATTCTTCTATTACACCTCAAAATCAGTTATAAGCTGTAATAAGCCTGACATAGAAATGTACCTTTACTCACTTCCTCTGTAATCGTTCTTCAACAATCCCACACACAATGGATTTGTTTAAATTAAAGGTTTAAACTTAAATTTCATCATCCTGTCACTTTAAAATCTGCAGCATTTATCCTGGTCAGGGTTGCAGTGGGTCTGATTCATCAGTAGAAAGGCAGAAAACACCCTGGACACACACTTAGGCCAGTGTTAAGTAGCTCCACTCGGTCTGACTGCATGTTTTTGGACTTGCTGGAGGAAACCCACACAGACACAGGGAGAACATGCAAACTCCACACAGAAAGGACCCTGACCGCTCCACCTGGGAATCGAACCCACTGAGCCACCGTACTGTCCAACAATAATATTATAAATAATAATTATTATAATATTATTAGGTTAAGCGGCACAGTGGGTTATTGGTTAGCACTGTCACCTCACAGCAAGAAGGTCCTGGGTTCGATCCCCAGGTGGGGCGGTCCGGGTCCTTTCTGTGCTGAGTTTGCATGTTCTCCCCGTGTCTGCGTGGGTTTCCTCCAGGAGCTCCGTTTTCCTCCCACAGTCCAAAAACATGCAGTCAAGGTTAATTGGAGACACTGAATTGCCCTATAGGTGAATGTGTGTGCCTGCTTTGCGATGGACTGGCGCCCCGTCCAGGGTGTTACTGTGTGCCTTGCGCCCACTGAAAAGCTGGGATAGGCTCCAGCACCAACCGCCACCATAATTGGATAAGCGGTTAAGAAATTAAGTGAATGAATGAATATTAATAGGTAATAAATGATAGACTTGTGTGGGCAAAGGTGGGTCGTTTGTAGAACATGGCACAGCTTTGGTTCATCAGCACCCACCCAAACCTAAACTACCAACCTGATCTAATCACTGGGCTACACTGTAGAGTAAAAAAGGGTAGTGAAGAAAAATGTCTTCCCCTTTCCTGTCTTACTCTACTTCCCAAATCTCTCTCTCGTCTCTCTCTCTCTCTCCGTTAATGCGTCCTTTTATGTCATCTCCAGTTTCCTGGATTCTGCCATCGCGCTGGTAACCCCTCCCTCGCTCCGGTCTCCCAGGTCCTGCCGGATGGGATGCTTTTGTATGGCCGCCACATTTTTGGGGTAAACCGATCCCCTCTCGCCTCCTGATCCTCCCAGTGGACACACACACACACACACACACACACACACACACACACACACATATACACACACACACACACGCACACACACACAAAATGGGTTACATTTGGCATCGTTCCCAAATTCAGGATTTTGGGTTTGAGAAGAACAACATTTCACATAGATGTCATATTTAACGGGATACTCTTTAATGAACCTCACACACACACACACACACACACACACACACACACACACACACACAGTAGCCTTACAGTAATTCCTTCTGTGATACAGAATGTCTGATCACATGACTACTTCTACAGCTGCAAAGCACACCATGACAGGTAAATCAGGTGTGTTAGGAGAGGTGTGTGTGTGTGTGTGTGACTTTCAGGTCAGAATCAGGATCAATAGTAGAATCATAATCCCTTTATTAGCCAAGTACAAAGTGAGTACAAGGAATTTGGCGGGATATTTTATGTACAAACATGTTTATTGCACAAATTTGTTTAAGACAGAATATCCATGTAGATACGGTATACCAGTTTGTTTATTGTTTGTTTATTTGGATTTGTAATATCATGGTTTACTCTATTTGCACTCTAAAAAATGCTGGGCTGAAAACAATCCAATCTGGGTTATTTGGCAACCCAGCGCTGGGTAAATATTGGACAGAACACATGCTGAGTTATTTTAACCCAACTTGTTGGGTCATGCAATTTAACCATTGTGTTAAATAATAATAAGGTTCTTTTTTTACCCAATACTGGCTTAATTTTACCATGAATGTTGGGTTGTTTACTCCAATGCATTGTTTACTCTGATATGCTGATATGTAAATAATAATACTAATACTGCTACTATTACTACTACTACTTTTAATAATTATAATACTAACAACAATAATAACCAGTCAGCACGAAGATGTTTTTGAGTTTTTTTTATTATTTACAATAAATAAAAAATACATCATTAAATACAAACATGTATATGGATACACATACAAAAAACAAATTTGGAAAAAAAGCGTCTACTGAATGCCCTAAATATTAAATTACTCAACATAACGGCATTTTTATTACATTTTTTTTATCCTCACGATCTTCACTGAGATCAGTCAGTGATGATGTGTCAATGTTTTTTTCTGCTACAGGAACCAGCAGTATAGATTATATAGATTACGTGACTGGCATCATGGATCTGAGAACAAATGATTTTTTCTAGCAAGTCTGCAATTCTATAATATATACTGTAGGTTGTGCAATGTGACATAATATAATGTAAACAATAAACTTCCTGGAGGTAAATAAAATGCTTGATTCATTATTTTAGAAAGCTCAGTATTATTGCTTTAAATTTGTAAATAATAATAATAATAATAATAATAATATTAATAATAATAATAATAAGTTCAATTTATATAGCACCTTTCACATACCCAAGTACACTTTACAATGTAGATTTTAAAGGAAAGAGCATTAAATATCATTAAAAATAAGAATAATGTTTTGAAGGAGGAGATGAGGAACAGTCATAAAGCGATTGTGTAAGGTAGTTCCAGAGTTTAAGGGCTGAAGAACTAAAAGACTCGCCGCCAACAGACAGAAAGTCTAAAACAAGGAACCGCTAGAAAAAACTAGGAGAAATTTCCTCATTGGGGGAGAATAAGGAAATTAGGAGATTGTGGTTGAGATTGAGGTGTATACGCACCTCATTCATAATCAAAACTGCTGTATGTATACTTCTCACTCATTAGATTTTAAGGAAAACCTTAAATAAACTTATATATTAATAAGCACATACATGTTTTAACTGTGTCCTTTAGGATGGTTGAACGTTGTTGACATCCCACATGGATGGTGGAGCCGACCACCCTGTTTAAAAATCACTGTTAACCATTTTACAAACTACCCAACAAATACCAGAACATAGATACGATTCCTGCAGAGACATTTAGGGTAAATTAAACCTTTTCTACTTTTTTTTGAGCCCGTATTTGTAATCAATGCCACAGGTACATTTTCGTAATCCCTAATTCTGACCCGTTTGCGTGTGTGCGCCTGTACCCCGGGGGATCATACCGTAATCCCGATGCGTGTACCTGGTAAACGTGGGAGTCGGAGCATCTCGAGTTTCCCTCAGTAAATGATCTGATTAAAGAAGTCCTTTCAGTTCAGACACACACACACACACACACACACACACACACAAGAGAAGAAAAAAGAAAGAAAGAACAAGTGAAACAAAGACATGAATATGGACGGTCTGAGGTGTTCCAGTGCCCTGAGCTAGAAAGCAACACATAATGAGAGCGTGACTGCCAGGAATCAGGAACACACATCGAAAAACCGTAAACAGATTCAGACACCACTGTTAGCATTAACACATAAACTAGCCAAGCTGCTAAACAAATAACAATAGCCATTACTTTCTCACAAGCGCATTAAACAGCCAAATACAACCATCAATATAAAAAAAACATTTATTAATTTATTTATTAGGATTTTAACATCATGTTTTACACTTTGGTTACATTCATGACAGGAACGGTAGTTACTCATTACACAAGATTCATCAGTTCACAAGTTTAATATCACACACAGTTGTGGACAATTTTGTGTCTCTAATTCACCTTACTTGCACGTCTTTGGACTGTGGGAGGAAACCGGAACTCCCAGTGTAAACCCACACAGTTTGTCTTATGATGTATTATATATACAGTATATATAACCATACATATAGTTTTAGTCCAGTCCAAACCGTCCAATCGAAACTATTTTCCTTCCTAAGCGTCGCAGCTTAAACTATACTGGTATCTCCTGCTGGTAGCCCCGGGTATCCGCCACTCAGATTCATCTGTCACATGCAAGTTGATCTTATGATTGAGTTTAGCTGTTCAGGTATGGAAACCCAATCTACACAATCTGTAAACGTTCCTTTCTCAGGTGTAAGTTATACATACATTTTAACACTCCACTTTTGTGGACAGTGGTAGCCTAGTGTGTTGAGCTTTAGTCTATCAATCGGAAGATTGTCGGTTCGAATCCAGGCTCTGCTATGTCTGTCTGGAAAGTGGCATCCCAAGAAACATTGGCATTAAAAGCCACCGTGCTTCTCAATTAAATCCATTCTACAAGCAGTGTTTATTATACGCACATTGCATGGCTGCATTGATCCTGTAATCAGTGAGTGCTAAAATATACATATCTATCCGTTGCAAATGGCAGTGAGGCATTGTAGCTGGTACAGTGGGCGTGTCGACTGGGCATGTTCTTCTTGTTTCCACATGAGCTATCTCTGCATACTTTAATTTCTTCCATCCTCCCAAAAACTCACAAAAGACTGACTGACTACTCTTCATTTAGCCATGTGTGAGTGTGTGATGCCCTACTATGGATTGGCATCTTACCAGGTTGTGATACCAGACAGGACCCACTGTGACCCTAATTAGGATGAATTGGTAAGTAAAAATTCTTGAATTCTCTTCATATTCTTGGCTGTGTAGTGTATCTCCATTAAACAAAGCGATCATATTTAATGTTGAGGGCACGAGACGGAGGCCATAATAAAGCAACGCTCCCCACCGGTATTGATCCGGAATCAGAGATGCGCCTGAGCGATGACCTTATTAAGCCTCGTGCGGCTTGTTGACTAGATGGAAAAAAGCTGCGGTACGGATGACATCAGCTCTCAGTTAATCAGGGTAACAGGATTATCGTTCTGTCTGCGACGTGCTGATATTTCGGAGTTATTAGGAAAAACGGAGATATTAACACGTCCCTTTAACACGTCTATTTAATTATTTTATTTATTCTAAGTCCTCTGTAGCTGCAAACTGCCATTTTTTAGGGATTGATGCGATTTTAACTAAGTACATCTGGTGTGTCAGACCCGAGTTCTGGAGGCCCACGGCATTGATAAGCTTCCAAAGATTGGAGTTCGTAATGTGTTGTAGGTTTTTGGCTCATTTTCTCATTTCATTCCCAAATGTTCTGAACACAACGTCCAAACAGACCAGGTCCAGAAGAAAAGTGCAAGTTTAACATCCCTAGTAAAAACAAGTCTTAACTCTTCAGAATGTTCCTTATATGACAGGGAGAACATAAGCTTAGGCAGAGGCAAGACCTAGCATGGGTAAATGTGTAAATATGAGAAAGCTGATTAAATGTTTCAATGCTAAAAGTATTCAAATAATTGAGTGATAATTTAATTAGTGTTACATTTAGTTTGGTTTGTTAGGGATACAGAACCTGAGTAAAACTACACTTGATTTATTTATAGAACAAACACCAGCATCACCTTTATTTAAAAAATCTGAAATTTTAATTCCAAATACAATTAGCTGTGTTAATTAAACTAAATAAAACTAATAAAATAGTCTGAGAGTCTAACAAAATGGTGTTTAACACATTAGGACTCCACCAAACCACAATAAGAGCCATGATCTCTAAAAAGAATACATTTTATATAGCGAAAACATTTTATTAGTCGCTGTCATTGCTGTTGATTTATTTATTGAGTTAATAGGACATGAGGGTGATATGCGTGTTGGATAACTTTGTTCACCTAATGAATTAAAGACTTTTTTTTACATGAAGTCTTTAACGTTCTGCAGCATCCAGTGATTTTACAAAACCAAAACAGTGACTTTGACTTTTGTTCTCCAGCTCTCTGTATCGTTGGACTCATCTGTAAGACAATTCCACCAGCAGAAATTCTTGTGAAGTCATGCTGAATAAGAGAGCGGCTTGTTTCACTAAAGTGACCGATTCTATTTTAGTTCTGGATCAATTAGACTGAAACTCTTGGTAATCCCAAATTAATGAAAGTGGACCAGTTACCCCTCTCGAAAAGGTACTTTATGGGTTTAAAAGATAAGTAACGTGAAGCAGGGGATTAAGTCCAGCTATAAAATGACTGTGAACCCAAAGAACGACTGACGTCACTGTACAGAAAGAAAAAGTGAATGGAACATCAACAGAGACGTCTAATTCTTTAAAATAACAATTTTATTTTACTGTAAATTAAATATTCATGACATTACAATATTAGTGTTTATTTATTATTACAATACAGTGGAGACCCGGACTGCCCTGCCTGGGGATCGAACCCAGGACTTTCTGTGAGACGACAGTGCTACCCACTTAGCCACAGTGTTGCCCCAACGATAAACTCTTTAAATTTATTTTTCAGGATTTTAACGTTATGTTTTACACAATTTAGTTACATTCATGACAGAAACAAATTACTGGTTACACAAGATTTATCAGTTCACAAGTTTAATGTCAAACACAGTGATGGACAATTTTGTATCTCCAATTCACCTCACTTGCACGTCTTTGGACTGTGGGAGGAAACCAGTACAGACACGAGGAGAACATGCAAACTCCACACAGAAAGGACCCGAACCGCCCCATCTAGGAACCGAACCCAGGACCTACTTGCTGTGGGGCGACAGTGCTACCCACCGAGCCACCATGCCACCCAAAATGTTTGCATAAAGACCGGAACATGAACACTACACATTTATAGGTATATAATCTGAGCATTGTAGCAAGATGGAAATGGAAACGACTCCTCAGGGCCTCAGTGTCTTTACATTTTACATTGTAGGTAATTATAGTCCGAATATTAGCAGCATAAACACACAGACTGACTGAACTTTTCATCTGCAAAGAATCTGAAGTCTCTCTGTCAGATTATTTCCCCCCATTTCAAATCTGCAATGGTTCAGTCTTATTATGTTGGAATAGATGTTCTAGATATTGTAAACAAGTGAGGGGCCGGTCGTTCTGCTGGAGGGGTGGAACTGATGGGAATATAAAACATAAATGATGCCATTTGGGGGAACAAATATGAGTAAACAATTACAACTACTGTATAAATACTTCTAGAAATAGTAACTCAGAGTTCAGGCACCTTATATACACCGATCAGCCATAACATTAAAACCACCTCCTTGTTTCTACACTCACTGTCCATTTTATCAGCTCCACTTACCATATAGAAGCACTTTGTAGTTCTACAATTACTGACTGTAGTCCATCTGTTTCTCTGCATACTTTGTAAGCCCCCTTTCATGCTGTTCTTCAATGGTCAGGACCCCCACAGAGCAGGTATTATTTAGGTGGTGGATCATTCTCAGCACTGCAGTGACACTGACATGGTGGTGGTGTGTTAGTGTGTGTTGTGCTGGTATGAGTGGATCAGACACAGCATTGCTGATGGAGTTTTTATACACCTCACTGTCACTGCTGGACTGAGAATAGTCCACCAACCAAAAACATCCAGCCAACAGCGCCCCGTGGGCAGCGTCCTGTGACCACTAATGAAGGTCTAGAAGATGACCGACTCAAACAGCAGCAATAGATGAGCGATCGTCTCTGACTTTACATCTACAAGGTGAACCGACTAGGTAGGAGTGTCTAATAGAGTGGACAGTGAGTGGACACGGTATTTAAAAACTCCAGCAGCGCTGCTGTGTCTGATCCAGTCATACCAGCACAACACACACTAACACACCACCACCATGTCAGTGTCACTGCAGTGCTGAGAATGATCCACTCCCTAAATAATACCTGCTCTGTGGTGGTCCTGTGGGGGTCCTGACCATTGCAAAAAACAGGGTGAAAGCAGGTTAAAAAGGTATGTAGAGAAACAGATGGACTACAGTCAGTAATTGTAGAACTACAAAGTGCTGTAAGTCACTTTGGATGAAAGTGTCTGCTAAATGGCATAAATATAATGATATAACTTTACATTTTAAGGGGTTTATATGAATTCAGGCTTGTTGAGCCCATAAACTGCACATTTATTTGTTCTTTAACATCACTGATGATGGTGCAGCTGATTTTAAGCACTAATGTAGCACATCTCACACACAAAGGAAGATTAAAATATAGAAAAAAACAGAAACATTATAATCAGGATTAATTCTAAACAGCTGTGCATTAGTTCTATTCCAAAAGAATAATTTACAGAAAATGCACCAAATTTACAAAGACAGGATCTAGAATTATTTATCTGACATGGTCATGTGATAATTTCCCAGCTTTAGGAGCTGACAAAGACAGAACACTTCAGCAAACTCATGCATAGTATAGATCCAGGTGATATGGTGTCACCTGGGACCAGGAGCTACGACGGCCTGTTCCCGGTTCACGGCAGCCGCCTGCTCTTTCTGCTGCCGCGTGTAACTCGAGCCCGCAGCCGACTGTCAGAAATAAAAAATCATTTGTCCAGCGCGGGCGCAGGGCTTGATTAAATATTCATTGCGGCAGGGAGGTTGTAGATCCGGTGTCGCGTGTAAAGCGATCCTGACCGCTCCCGGAAGGGCGTCGCGGCCTCACGGATGGACAAACGGGGAACAAAAGTCTAAAGATGAGTTGGAGTTTTTGTTGAAAGACTTGCGGCGAGATAATGGACTCTGATCTCCAGAATAGGGTCAGGACAGGGCGTGCTCGGCTTACACGTGGCCTGTAGCGGCGTTTCCGAATCCTAATCCGCCTGCTATGTATATTTCAGTGCTTACACACCTGTCTCAGCTTATCGGCTCGTTAATAAGTGCTTTCTTTTACAGTAGTGCCATGAAAAGGCATATACGTGTGTAGATGTGTTAGAATAGATGTTTGTTTATTAGGATTTTAACAATGGTAGTTACTCATTACACAAGGTTCATCACTTCTCAAGGTTATATCAAACACACTCATGGACAGTTTAGTATCTCCAATTCACCTTATTTGCTCGTCTTTGGACTGTGGGAGGAAATCGGAGCACCAGGAGTAAACCCACGCAGACACAGGGAGAACATGCAAACTCCACACAGAAAAGAACCCGGACCACCCCACCTGGGGATCGAACCCAGGACCTTCTTGCTGTGAGGCGACAGTACTACCCACTTAGTTAGAATAGATGAATGTAGTGTAGATAGTAAAGATAGTAAATACCTACCTACAAATCTCCTAATAATTAGACTGACAGATAAACTGGAATTTATGGAACTGGAACCATAACATGTTTATAATATAATAATCCAGTAGAGGCCTGATTGCTGTATCGAATATGAAGGGTATGTTTTGCTCTCTGAGACAGCAGTGACGTCCCTCCCTCAGGCATGACATAACTGAGCATGCTTTATGCTGTAAAGGATTGATGGGAGTTCATCTTCTTCCAGCTGAAACAGGGACTCCTGCTGACTGGTTGAGACACTAGCGCAAGTCCTCCGTACGTGTTGAGGCTCTCTGCTGGAATCCATCACTGATTGTTGTGAATATGCAACCGGTGGCTTTAAATATTCATTCATTTATTCACTGTCTGCTTTAGGCCTAACATAACACCGCTTTATCCTGTTTAGGGAGGCTGTGGGTTTGATTTTTGGGAACCCCAGCACAGGGGAACCACAGACATATTCCCACACACACTTAGAGCAGTTTAGTAGCTCCAGTCGGCCTGACTGCACTTCTTTGGACTTGTAGGATGAAACCAGAGCCCCGACACAGGGAGAACACAAACTCCACACAGAAAGGACTATGGGAATCGAACCTAAGCCCTTCTTACTGTGAGGTGACAGTGCTATCCACCCAGCTCTAAACATGCTCAAATAAAGTCACAATGGGTCTGGAGCCTCCCCGGTGCAGGGACACACCACACATTGGTATTAACCGATCACAGGGCAGCAAAGACTCACACATTCCCTTACTAAATCACCTACACCTATTGGGTTGTAGATAAAACCATCAGAAAACCATTACAGACATGGGAAGACTCACAGACAGCATGCCACCCTGCTACATCACCTTTCTGCCCACAGTCATGTTCATTAAACATGCTTGTTATTGCTCAGAAGAGTAAAGATTTGCTCCCTCTTCCTTCTCCTCTGCATCCACCGTATAATACTGTACTCAGTATGTCACTTCCACATCTCTTCCCCTCCGTCGCCCTCTCTTTTCTCTCTGTTTTCTCGCCGTGACCTTCACCATCTGTTTTGAATAAAAGCGCTGCTCACTTTTGTTTAAAGAAATGCTAAAAATCAGACATTCTCGCGCTCTCGTTCAGTCCAAACAGTCCGATCGCAGAAGTGCGGGCTGAGGATGGAAGCCTCAGCTGTTCCCAATTACCTCCGAAATCCCCCTCGTACACACACACACACACACACACATATACCCAAACACTGCAGAGGTACATGCCCACACACAAACCCACAGCCTGTGTTTGGGACGTGGTTGGGGACGTCTCACCTCTGGGAATAGCAGAATGCTGGTGAGTTCCAGCTGTGCACTTCCCACTCCCCAAACTTTTGCCCCTTTTTTTATAGCTTGGTACTTTACAATAGGATACGGTACAGTACACATCCAAATCCAGAGCTTCTCATTCAGTTTGTAATGTGTTGCTGTCTGTTTGGAACTGATAAGGGTTTAAAACTGAACGTAGAACGACTTCACTGATGATGATGCTGTGACTCTATAAACAACGGCAGTAACAACAACAGGACGTTTTTTGCTTCGTCCCGCTGCGGTTGTTGAGGTCTTTGCTGAGAGGTTGAGAGTGCGAGTGTGTGTTTCTCTCTCTTGTTTTACAGTAACATCCACACCGCTGACTGTAATGTTTGTACTGTTATTTATTTATTCTCAGTAACTGCCTTAGTATGATCAGGGTCATTGTGGGTTTGGAGCCTATCCTCTGTACACTAGGCATAGGGCACCAGTCCAGTCGTACAGTCACTTGGAAGAAATATTCGACCACCAATAAAAATCAGGATTTAGAAGGGATTTCACAAGAGACGTGTCAGAAGCTTATTAGGAGGACTTAACAATTCACTCATTAGAGGTTATCAAAGCAAAAGGACGATCCATCAAGTACTGAGACTGGAAATTTGTCAGAAGACCCTGAATATTTGTATATAACACACTGCTTTTACTCAAAGCTACGTCTTCTAGGCCACCCTCAATCAATAATTACCCCCACCTGGGCAAACATTTTACACCTCATAAACTCTCATTCACTCACTCACACACACACACACACACGCGCGTACACACACACACATTGCTAATATTAACCTTGTGTGATTCCCTGAAACATCTCAGATCCTTCACATCTGACAAGGTTTATAAGAATTAGCTGTAATCCAGCCATGCACACTTATTCAATTACAGTGTCCGTGCGTGTGTTAGCAGGCGTGTGTGTGCAGACCTAGCTAGAAACTTGTGTATAGACGTGTGTGATGAAAACACTGAGTGAATGAGTGAGTGTGTATGTGAGTGCAGACCTGACGCCCCTGTCTGACTCGTAGAGCATCACAGGGTAAGAATGGCAACCACAGCAAAGAAGCTCCCGGTCACGCTGATGGAAACAATTAAAGCCGCACAGATACACACACAGTGTGTGTTTGATTTAGATGTTTGACATATTTACACACTAATATGCAATTATCTTGTCGCATACGAACTCATAAACTGTCCTGCGTGTGCAGAAGAACGTGGCACTGAAGATGAGTTCCGTCCAGGGCCACCAGAACCAGTTAGAACCAGTTAGAATCTGTAATAATCACATGTTCAGTGACAAAAAAATCACAATGTTTAGGATTTGTGTTGGAGAACACAATAATAATAATAATAATAATAAGAATTATTAATATTATTATTATATTATACTTTAGTTTTGTTGTTGTTATTATTGTTATTATCATTATATTATTATTATTAGCAATATTTTATTATCGTTATTATTGTTATTATTAATGTTATCATCATTTTTATTAATAATAATATCATCATGAATTACTCCAGGGCTGTCAGAACCGAATTTTAAGTTCAGAATCTCGGCGCTGGTGTGCTAGTGGAATATCCCGCTGTGCCACCTGGCCACCGAGATTCTGAACTCCTAAGTTCGAAACTCGGCGTTGCCAGCGGTCGGCTGGGCGCCATCTAGCCGACGTAATTGGCAGTGCCTGCGGCAGACACATTTCTGCTAGGGCGGGATGACCGGACTAAAGGCTGCACGCGGGTCGGAGGAGGCTTGAGCAGCAATATACACACCTCGACTGCAATCAGGGATCCACCAGCAGCGGAAGACAAATTGACTACACTATATTGAAAGAAAATGAGAGAAAATGCATAAATAAAATAAAATAGAAAATAAAGAATTTATAATAATCAAATGTTCAGTGACAAAAAAATCACATTGATTTCATGATTTGTTTTAGAGCACACAATAATAATTATAATAACAATGATAATAATAATAGTTATTTTTAATATATTATACTGTTGTTTTGATGTTGTTATTTTTGTTATTATATTATTATTATTGTTATTATCATGATATTATTATTATTATTATTATTATTAGTATTAGTGATATCCTTATTATTGTCATTATTATTACACAGTTGTTTTGTTGTTGTTCTATTTTAGTTATTATATTATTGTTGTTGTTAATGATAATATCATTATTATTGTTATTGTTAATGTTATCATTATTAATAATATCATCATCATAATCCAGTTGATCAGGATGACTTCCTGAGCTCTGACACATGGCAGTACAGTGTTTTTTTACATTTGTGTGTACTACTGCCTCTCTCCTGTGCTCGCCTGGTGTGTCGTTTAACACATCATCTCTTTCACTTCTGTCTTTGCTGGTTTAGGTATCATCTATGGGGGTGTAATAAAGGTTCCAGTAAACGGGAGCAGTCGTGGGGGGTGATCCCAAAGGAAGTTTTTAAGTCATCGTTTCAGCTGCTGAATTTATTACCAGTATGCAATAAGCGGTGTGTTATTTATAGGTCAGTAAATCATCTTCCTACATGGACCAGAAGATCATCTACAGCAGGTCCTCAGTGGAGAATACATCCGTTCCTACCTTGTTTAACAATTACTACGAACTTGTACTTTAGCCATTGTGGGGTTTTTTTAAGAATCATGTTAACAGGTTTACATACCACATGTTAAATTCTGCGTGGTGTAATAAGTATTACTATTTTTTATTTATTACAAGGTAATTAATGTGTATTGATTATACTAGTATGTATTTTGTTATGTTCATTATTCTTTTAAAAAATACCATGTACATTTTCATCATAAACAAAGGAGCAGCTGTGTATAGTGTTAATAATGCAAGTATTCTCTAACAGCTCACAGTTAGAATAAAAAACTGAAATAAAAACTCTGAAATGAAATGACTGGTTCAATAGAAAACTTCCTCACGCTGCCTAATTAAACCCACTTCTGTATAACTGGCACATGTACCAAGCCAGTAAAATAACTGAGCTTTTGTCCTATAGCGCCGCCATGTGGATGTGTATTCCCATCTCAGGCAAATTGCTTTGACAGAAAACACCGTCTTTATCACTTTAGTTATTCATTTACTGTCTGTTTTACCACCGCTTTACCCTGGTCAGGATTTAGTTGCGAAAGTTCCTTAACCACTAGGCTACGGCTTGCCCTACAAAATTGTGGCTATTAATATAGATTATTTACATTTAGCAGATGATTTTATCAAAAGCGACCTACAGTATAAGCAACTGAGAGTTAAGGGCCTTTCTCAAGGGCCCAACAGTGGCAACCTGGCAGTGGTGAGGTGTGAACCAGCAACCTTCTGCTTACTAGTCCGGTACCTTGACCGCTGGGCAATCACTGCCCTATAACTGACATTTACATTTTACTTACAGTACATACTGTATATATTGTCCAAGCAATTGAAAAGGTTAAGGGCCTTGCTCAAGGGCCCAACAGTGGCAACCTGGCAGTGGTGAGGTTTGAACCAGCAACCTTCTGCTTACTAGTCCACCTTGACCACTCAGCTATCACTGCCCTATAACTTACATTTACATTTTCTGCATTTAGCAGATGCTTTTATCCAAAGCAACTTACAGTACTGTGACAGTATATTGTCTAAGCAATTGAGGGTTAAGAGCCTTGCTCAAGAGCCCAACAGTGGCAACCTGGCAGTGGTGGGGCTTGAACCAGTGACCTTCTGATTACTAGTCCAGTTCCTTAACCACTAGGCAATGGCTTGCCATACAAAATGGTGGCTATTAATATACTGTGGATTATTTACATTTAGCAGACGCTTTTATTAAAAGCTACTTACAGTATACAGTCTAAGCAATTGAGGGTTAAGGGCCTTGCTCAAGGGCCCAACAGTGACAACCTGACAGTGGTGGGGCTTAAACCAGTGACCTTTTTATTGCTAGTCCAGTACCTTAACCAATAGGCTACAACTGCCCTATTAAAATGTTATTTACTTTATTATATTTTTGGCTAAACCACATTTTTAACTATTAATCTCTACCTCGGACTTTTGTAGGTTTGACAAAAATACTAAGGTTACTAGTTTTTTTTCTAGTTGTCACCCTGTATATATCAGGAGTTAAAATGTCATCCTGTCTTTATTCTAGATCATTTACTTAAGTTATAGATTGTTTACTAATGTTTTGCCCCGACTTGTAACGGTGATAAACTAATTTAAACTAAAAATGATTTTAAGAGCGACGGCCGTGAGGATGAGCAGTGACAGACCCAGACCTCCGACAGAGACCAGGCGCAAAGATTTAATGTCTGTCCTGTTTTATACCTCCTCTAAATGGCCGTCGTAAACTTTAACCCGTGCACACGTACGCTCCTCTAGCAGCCTGGTGTTCCAGAAAAAAAGCAGCGTCCTTTCTCAGGAGATTTAAAGCATAATAAAGAGGTTTGGGCAGACGTCCAACAAAACAATTAAGGCGTCTTCTCTCGGTGCATGGGAATCCTGGGCCCCTCTGTCTTCCTAATCAGCACGGCCCTCCCCCTGCTCCTCCCCGATGCTCTTAAGGCAACGAAGGGCCAAATCCGTGTTCTCAGCGGTGGTCCCTCTGTGATGGAGAGTCTCAGGACATCCTCACTGATATATAGGCCGAGCTGCTCACAGGAAGTCAGAGGGACACTTTTAAAGCAAGAGTTTGTGTATGTACTGCTTGTTTAAGCAAGAGAAAAGTGAGCAAGCAAAGGGAGGGAAGTGTGAGGGATCTTCAAAAAGTTTCCTCACTTTATATAAGCTGTAGCCTAGTGGTTAGGGTACTGGACTAGTAATCAGAAGGTCGCTGGTTCAAGCCCCACCACAGCCAGGTTGCTGCTGTTGGGCCCTTGAGCAAGGCCCTTAACCCTCAATTGCTCAGATTGTATACTGTAACTGTACTGTAAGTCGCTTTGGCTAAAAGCGTCTGCTAAATGCTGAAAATGTAAAATGAAAATGTAAATGTAAAGTATTTTGGTTATAAGCGGTGAGGGTGGGAGGAGTAATCGCTCGCGTCTGAGAGACTGAGAGACGCTTATAGTCCGGATTTAGCTCCATCTGATTTCCACCTTTTTGGACGCTCAAAGAAGCTTTAAGAGGAAGAAGATTTTCATGTGATGATGATGTGAAAGCAGCGCTGCATCAGTGGCTACAAGCTCAACCAAAAACATTTTTAGCTGATGGGATTAAAAAGTTGGTACAACGCTGGAAAAATGTAAAAAAAAAGTGAGGAAACTTTTTGAAGAGCCCTCGTATGTGGCCTTACTTTTAAGGCAAATCACACATTCACACATTTGCTTATGAGCCCATACCTAGAGTCAATGTGGGGCAGCCAGTCCATGTTTTGGCAGCCTGATTTATGTGGCTTCAGCTGGATAGCCATCACACATTCTACCGTGTCTAATTTGCTATACTACTACCTTATATAATGTGAATATACGTATATACATTTAGGATTTTGAGGATTAAACTGTTGTATATTACCGTTTTAGTTTGTATGTGTGGGTGTATGTTGTATGTTGAGAAACTGGCATTGTTATTTTATAGTAAATGACAATACACGCATCAATTCATTCATTCATTCATTTTGATTGTGAAGGCAGCTACACCATCAAAGCCTGCACATTAGACGACTAGTCCGGCTATGAAAAGCCTAAAATACCACAGCTTGGATTTGATAAGATCTATAAATAAAGTTAATGTGTGTGAAATGAAATCAAAGAAGCCAGACAGGGTGGGTGAAGCTCCACCGGCTAAAGTAAATCTCCTATCACACCTCACCTCAGCGCTTATCAACACAGTTCAGAATGATCAATGTTGTTCACTGCTTAAGCTCGAGTAGATTCTGTGTGTGTGTGTGTGTGTGTGTGTGTGTGTGTGTGTGTGTTTGCCTCCCTTGTTCTCCTCAGTCTCAGATCAGCTCTGCAGCTTCTCCTTATAATAACACAGCGTGATGGATGGTTGCACTGAGCTTGTTATTGTCTTTGCCATCAGATCTTTGTTCTCCCTCAGTGCTGTAAGAGATGAGAGTAATTTAAGCTTAAAGGAGGAAATGGTCCGGTACGCTGAGGGCACATAGCTCAAATCTCCAGTGCTTAATAACATGCTGTTATTTATGCTCAGCAGGACCTAAAAAACATGTTTGTCTTAAAGTTTCACCCCAGAAACACAGAAATGTATCCAGTCCTACCCGAGAAACACAGGGAGCCCCGGCGAGGATTCACAGGGCATCACACTCACACAGTCGGTCAAACTTAGGGGCAATTTAGAGCAACTGTTCCACCTTCTGCATATTTTGGGAAGGTAGGAAGGAACCAGTGCACCTGAAAGAAACCCAAATGGACAAAATTGAACCTACACTGTTGTGGAGCACCAACTGGACCAGCTCTGTCACCTTTTTTTTTAAGTGGGGGGGCAGAATGCCATGCATCAACCCAGAGACCTAGTTTTGCATGTTCTCCTCTTCTCTACATTGTTTTTTTAAATACGCTGGTTTCCTCCCGTCTCTAACGGTGTCAGTGACTATGTGTGATGCCCTGATGGACAAACATCCTGTCCAAAGTGTGTTTCCACTTTGTGCCCAGTGTTTCTGGGTGGCACTAGACCAACCATTACTCTGATCAGGGTGGACAAGTTAGTACGAAGTAATAAATCTAGAAAGAAACGAATGAATCTGTATGATATAGCATGTGGGCATGCAGAGAACCTGCTATAACACCAGTTTGTCTGTATTACTAGATAATTGGTGACTGGGCAGCACAGGGATGTAGGTAAATCAGAATCATGTGATGCACTTTGACATTATGTCCAGCGTGTGTTTCTGCTTTGTGCCCAGTGTTTCTGGGTGGCACTAGACCAACTACTACCCTGATCAGGGTGAAGCAGCTAGTACAAATAAAAACTAAGAAATATGATGCCCTGTGATGGACTGACATCATGTCCAGTGTGATGCCCTGTGATGGACTGACATCATGTCCAGTGTGATGCCCTGTGATGGACTGACATCATGTCCAGTGTGATGCCCTGTGATGGACTGACATTACGTCCAGTGTGATGCCCTGTGATGGACTGACATCATGTCCAGTGTGATGCCCTGTGATGGACTGACATCATGTCCAGTGTGATGCCCTGTGATGGACTGACATCATGTCCAGTGTGATGCCCTGTGATGGACTGGCATTATGTCCAGTGTGATGCCCTGTGACGGACTGACATCATGTCCAGTGTGATGCCCTGTGATGGACTGACATCATGTCCAGTGTGATGCCCAGTGATGGACTGACTCTCCTAACGTCACATCTTAGAGTCTGACCAACCTCACACACTACAAGACAAACAAGTTTACAGGGTCCGTCCAGTTCGTTCTTATACTGTTGACCAACGCAAAGAGAGCTATTACTGATGTACTGAGCAAAATAATAAAGAAATAAGACCGAAAAAAAAACTTAACATTTAGAAATTAACTTATCAAATTATTTCAGCAACTCGTTATGCAGAACTCTCTTGAAAGTGCAGGAATGTGTGTGGAAGTGAATGTAAATATTGCAGGGTGGAGATGTTGGGATCTAAAGGTGACACTGGCTGTGCTCTGGATCATTCTGGGTAACTCCCTCCTCAGTGAAGTGGCGCATAAATATCTGTCGGTTCGGTATAAACAGATCGGTCGCAACCCCGCGCCAAATTAAACATCCAGATATAGAGCAGCGTTCTCCAGCACTGAGAACCATCACACCCCAAACCAGCCTGAACTTTTACTGTCTGTACTGCACAACGATCCGATTAAAAAATCACTTCGTTATTAATTGTTTTAAAACAAGCTCCTACTGTGTGAGCTGAGATTTTAATGTGTCTTTTATTTATATTTCAAAATATAAATAAAGAAAACACAAAACCCCAGAGCCCGTAACGTTTCTATTTCAACAGCCTATTTAGCTTTCAATTGCGACATGAAAGAGCTTTATCTTAATAAAAACAAATAATTTCTGACTAAATTTAACTCCACACATGCAGGTCAAAAACAACTGTTCTCTTTTTATGTACAAATCTATATTGATGATGATGATGATAATAATAATAATAATAATAATAATAGATCGTATAGCCTACTAATACCAATATTAGTAACACAGTAATAATAATAATAATAATAATATATCTAATACTGTTACTAGTAACACAGTAATAATAATAATAATAATAATAATAATAATAATTAAAATAATCTAAACGGCACCTTTTAGAAATTGACAGAAATAATTAACAGAAATTATTAACAGGGATAATAATAATAGGGATAGTAATAATAGTAATTATAATAATTATAATAATAACAATAATAATAATATTAATAATAACAATAACAATAATAATAATAATAATAATAATAATAATAATTAAAATAATCTAAACGGCACCTTTTAGAAATTGACAGAAATAATAAAAAGCAGAGTTTACATTGTCAAGTTTACAACTTGTCGTGTAATCATTTTCCAGTATCCACAAAACGCAAAAAGTGTATTTAAATGTATTTTAATTCTTTTTTTGTTATTTATAAATGCTACATACTGGATTTTATGTTGTGGTTGTGTATATATCAATAGTATAAATATTTATTTATTTACTTATTCATTATGTACTGTATTATTATAATATTTCAAGATATTTTATTACAACAGTGGCAGATTAAAATTAAATGTTGAGTTAATTAAGATAAAAACATAAAGTTTGTGAATAGGAAACAATAAACTATAGGAACAAAATAATGTATTTTATAGCATGTAATTTTAGAATTATGGTTATTATTATATTATTTCTGATGCTATCATGTTTAAGTCGGTAACACATTTAAATGCCTTAAAATAATATAAGTGTAAAGCAGCTCCCAGTCAGCGGGTAAAACAGTGGATGCGCATCACACTAAACGATTAAAAAACTCTAAACGGTTTGTTTCTTTATTAAACGTTAGGTCTTTGGTGTGGATGTTAATCTAACACTGATAGTTTGTACTTTTCTTGGCTGCTGTTTGGTTAATAAATCTCTTGTTTTGCGGTTGTTACTCTCTTGCGGCTGCGCTGATCCGGGTGGGTTTGCGTTACATGATAAGAAAGTTCACACGGGTCAGAAAAAATAAATAAACACCCCCTATCTGAGACCGATCACAGAAACACATCAGCAGTGATACAAGTAAAGTAAAGTAAAGCCAGGGGATCATTAATCTATACACAGTGAATCATCTGAAGTAGAATATTAGTATGAAAATATTTTATTTAGCCTTCATTATAATGCTGTTCTTCCAAAACCACATCTGGAGACAACACACGTCACCCAAAGCAGATATCAAGCTTATATACATATTCTTTGCATAGAAAATGAATTAAACTAATCATATAAACGCACACGTTTGCTCCCTCGAACCAGCGAGGTAGATAAATAGAAATAGTTTTATTCTCTGTACAGAAATGCGCACCAGGATGCGCGTCCCCGGCGGCTTCTTCAGCGGCTCCTTCCTGCATCCTCCAGCATCAATGAGTCTTTTATTTGTACGAACTGGAGATGATGTGCTTTCGTTCATCAAAAACGAAATATATATTTAACATGTCCCGTGTCTGCAGTTAAATTCCTCTCAGGAGGCAGTGGTGCCGCACAACCTGGTGGAGTTCAGCATCTCTTTCAGTTCGTTCTCCGGTTTCCCCGAGACCATGAACGGCCACGTCTGTAAAAAGAAAAGCAAAGCAGTGGTGAATTTAGTGCATTGTTTTACATTTCATTCATGCTTTTAACAAATATAAAAGGTCCCATATCAGACAGAAAAATTCATTAATTGTCCATTTACAAAAGTGCAAAGAGAGTTGCACATGTACAGTAATTTTACTTTGCACTATTTGACCTAAAGTTATTCATGCTGATGACCCATGACCCCACCATTCTGCACCTCCTCAAAAGTACAAAATAAAACGTTTTGCCCAAAAATAAATGTACATGGGATCTGTACAGTCAAGCCACACCATATAAAGGTTTTCTTATCCGAATCCGGACTACCACTGAGGTTCTGAGCTGCCTTACCTTCCTGTCTGACCATCTAGAGGCCTTTAGAAATTTTACACATTTACAACCATTGTATTGTATGCTCAGGTAAAGCATTCGATTTATTTTATCATCTTGAACTGCTGAAGCAGCTTGTTTGTTTAGATTCTGTCACCTTTTTTTTATATAGATTTAAAAAAATAGTGTTGGATCTATGCAGTGACTTGATTTACATATTGTTAGACAGTACAGCCACTCAGATCATCCAGTTTCATCATAAAGTAAATAAATATTGAATGGAAAAGCATAACTTTGTAAGTTTGGTAGGCCACTCAAGTGGCACAGAGGTCTGTTAAGCTAGCTCAGCAGTGCAACCATCCGGCCAGGCCTTCACACAGTCATGAAGGGATGGCTCAAGACCTGAGATGAATTGCAGCCCTGTCCAGGGTATGGATTTAGTGTGTTTGTGTCTGGGTTAAATTAGAGTATATTTGTATTTGCAGTATAATACAGTTACAATTACACTTAATTATAAATACACAATTACACATCTAATGTATAATAAATTTCAATATACACACATATACTAAATAATCTAACATATTTTAGTACACTCACATGTCATCTTATGTTTGTGCTTTTATAATAAAAACACACTTCTCATGTGTTCTAAAAAACTAGTGAACTTGTACTGAATAATTACATTAATATACATATATATTATACATGTACATATGTATTATTGCATATATAATGTATGAAAGTTACTCTGTTCTTTAAGTTGTTAAAACAATAAACATTATTTAAATGTTTACTTGATGCATGTTCATGTGTTTACTAGCTTATATGGTTGAGGAGGTGTAAAACAATCCAGTCCATGTAACAGGAAAGAGTGAACACCGTGGGTGGAGAAGACACCCGGGGCAGGACACCAGTCCCTCAGAAAGCAACACAATTTCACCATGTGAGACTCCTCACAGACAGGGAGCTGAAGCAAAGACTAAACCCAAGTTCTGAACCATGTTACAGAGAGGATTTCAAATAAAATCTCTACAAAACATGTTTACATGCAAAAACCCTATAAAATATCCAACAAGTCTGAGAAACCATCAAGAACCACAGAGGAACTCTTTTTATTTAAGAGTATTAAATTAGGTGTTGCTCAGTACCGTGAGGGTTTATTTAAAATCTTACCAGTGTATTCAGTTCTGTGAGAGTGATTCAGTATTATTTAAAATAAGAGTGGGTTTATCATACTGTAAGTGTGTATTTAATAAATGTATTCAATGTCATAAAGCTTAGTCAATGCCATAAGAGTGCATTCAATATCTAATGTGTATTTAATACCATAAGGGCTTATTTATTACCATCAGGGTTTAATTAATACTGCAAGAGTGTATTCAATACCTGAGGAGTATACATTCAATTTCATAAAAATTTAAAATGTATCTGATACCATAAGAGTTCATTCAATACTGTAAGGGTGTATTCAATGATGTAAATGTTTACTTAATGCTATGAGGGGTATTAAATACCATACCAGTGTTTTCAATACTGTAATAGTTCATTCATTACTGTAAGAAAGTATTCAAGGCTGTAAGTGTTTATTCAAGAGGTTATTCCATACCCCCAAGGGTAAGTTATTAATGATCATAAAGGTTTATTATATATGAAAAAGGCTTATCCAATAATACTAGGGGCTGTTTAATATTACAAGGGCCTATTCAATACCACTAGGTGTTTTAATACAGTGATGTTTTATTAAATACTGTAAGGATTTAGTCAACACTATAAGGTTTAATTAAATGTTGTAAGGGTTTAGTCAACACCATAATGATTTATTTAATGTAGCTTTGATTTGCTCAGTGATGACAGGCTTTCTTCAGCATTGTATTCAGTAATATAACTGTTTATTTAACTCAACACTCGTGATGAATTTATAATTGTTGGGGCTAACATATTAGTTTGGGTATAATTTTAATAAACACAAATCGTCATTTTGTATGAAACAGAGAGATCATTACACATTAAATTACACAAACTGCTTCTTACCAGGTTAACGGGATGGATGTAACCGTTTTCGTGCTTGTCGTTGGCTAAGACCTGGCGCAAGTGGGCGATGTAGCTGGAGGCGAGACGCAAAGTGTCCAGTTTGGACAGTTTGGTGTCCGGCGGTACCCACGGCAGTGTGGTCTTCAGGCGTGAAAAGGCTTTGCTCAGCACTCGCATCCTCGCCCTCTCCCGCGCGTTCGCCGCGTTCCTCTGAACCTGTTTGCCCTCCGGGGGTTCGGTCCCGGTCCCGGTCGCTGTCCCGCCACCTGCTGCTCTGCGTGAGGACGCGGAGACCCTTCGCCGTTTTGGCGCTGTGTGCTCGCTGTGCGGTGCGCCATCACTGTTGGAGCTCTCCGCCGTGTCTCTGTTCGAGCTGAACGGGAGTAAACCGTCCAGCAGTTCTTCGTGGAACTCGTCCGTGTCGCTGATGGAGCCTGTGGACATGTCCGACCGTGGAATGACAACTTCCTAAATTCTCCCCTAAAAGCGCAGCCTTAACGCATTGAAATACCTAAAGCGCAGAAGCGTAAAGACGCAGGATCTGAAATCTGTCTGACGTGCAGCAGTCCAGCACGAAATGACCATTTATATAGAGCTCAGGGGCGGGACAAGATCATGCAAAGGAGGAAAGTCCTCCAGGAACCCAGAAGATACAAATACAGATGATCACACACATCCTGCACTAAATTAAATCCGGAGTGTATTCAAGAAATCATTTAAAGGTTCCCTGCACTTCGAAGACACATTTGCGCAAAAAGTGGAAAAGTGGTTCTGACTGGACCTGGTTCTACCCTTTTCACAGTGAGCAGTTTGGGCTGGTTTAATTGCACAAATTTGTGGAAGAAAAATAATAATAATAATAATAGTAACTGTACTGTGCATGAAACTGACAAATTTGGCTTTGCAATTATTTATGGTTGACATTTGGTTAGCATGTTTGTGGCCAGTGCCTTACAGAGGAGCAAGTATTGGGCCAATGAAAGATATTTGGGCCCCAGAGACCCATGTCAGGCCGTGCTTCCCTAACCACTTGGTTACCACTTGGAAGCTTGGTTTCAAAAAGCTCCAAAAGTCCAGTGCAGAAATGGGGGAAATTATTATTTGCAGCACTTTATAAATCAGGTATTTATGGTAGTGGCAAAAAGGAAACCACTGTTGATTAAAAAGCAAATATCAGGGAATTAACAACATGGCAGCTTAACCCACATTCTCCAAACAGAGAAATGCTTAATTCTTAGTTTTATTGTCCTTTACAAGGGCTATCACATATCTAAAATAAGCACAACTAGTCCTGCTTTCAAAAATAAAAAAGCCATTATTATTTACAACAGTGAAACAATTAGCCATAAAACACATAATAAAATGCATTTATTGGTTAGTTTACAAGCTATACTACTGTACAGGTTTTGTGGGTATACAATTACTGACTGTAATTACTGCCCATCTGTTGCGTTATACGCCATTAATTAAATGAAAGGACCCCCATTCTACCCCCAAGTAACAAGATAATGTTTGGTTGGTCACCATTCACCACTCACATGGTAATGAGATGTGCATGTGTGTTGTTCTGGTATGAGTCTAGCAGGCACAGCAGTGTTGTTGGGATTTTTAAATACCCTTAAAATAAACTTCAACAGTATTTATACAAAGGGTACAAAGCAGCAGATGAGCCACAAGCAGTAATTGTATACCCACAAAGCTCATCTGTATGGTAGGAGACACCTGCTGGCTCCATTGACTCTGCAGTGTGAATGATGTTCAGGGGTGGTAAATCATGTGTCTGCCCTGTGCAGTAATGTTAAGTGATTTACAGGGTTGTAAATGATCGTAACGTGTGGTTACAGTTTGTGCTGGTGTGACAGCTCACTGACTTTGGGTTCTGGTGAACTCTTAATAGGATCCTGTAGTGATCCTGTTAGGAGCGTCTCAAATGCACCACTGGCGCCTCGGAGGGTTTCAGTGTAACGGATACCCCGCGTCGCCAAACACCGTGTTTGGATTTTAAATGACATCCTATCCCAAGTTCCCCCTTTAATCACCACTGTCAGAGCCAAAACATCCCAAACCGGGTGCGGTGGAAGTGTCGCGGCTAAGAGCAGCTCTGAGAGAAGCCTTGAGTCCGGGGTGATGATTGCTACAACACACGCTGTGCTTAATGACTTCAGGTTACTGCTACAAGGCCAAAGTCCGAATGGTTTAGTGCTGCCTTTATAAGTGCACTTCATTATTAATAAACCAGGGAAATCTTACAGCCTACCTAGTGCACTTCTTATAAAATAGTGCGCTCTCTGTACACACTTTTAGTTAAGACAGACTTCAGATAGAAAAAAGCCTTTAATTATGTCACATTCCAGTAATAATAATAATAATAATAATAATAATAATAATAATAATAAGCAGGTTATTTCTTGTTCCTATCTTAGATCATAGCTCTGGATAACTATTAAATCTATAAAGCATTTTCTTCCACACCTTTCCATAATAAATGCATGATATACACCGATTAGCCATAACATTAAAACCACCTTCTTGTTTCTACACTCACTGTCCATTTTATCAGCTCCACTTACCATATAGAAGCACTTTGTAGTTCTACAATTACTGACTGTAGTCCATCTATTTCTCTAGTTCTTCAATGGTCAGGACCCCCACAGGACCACCACAGAGCAGGTATTATTTAGGTGGTGGATGATTCTCAACACTGCAGTGACACTGACATGGTGGTGGTGTGTTAGTGTGTGTTGTGCTGGTGAGTGGATCAGACACAGCAGCGCTGCTGGAGTTTTTAAACACCTCACTGTAACTGCTGGACTGAGAATAGTCCACCAACCAAAAATATCCAGCCAACAGCGCCCCCTGTGACCACTGATGAAGGTCTAGAAGATGACCGACTCAAACAGCAGCAATAGATGAGCGATCGTCTCTGACTTTACATCTACAAGGTGGACCAACTAGGTAGGAGTGTCTAATAGAGTGGACAGTGAGTGGACACAGTATTTAAAAACTCCAGCAGCGCTGCTGTGTCTGATCCACTCATACCAGCACAAAACACACTAACACACCACCACCATGTCAGTGTCACCGCAGTGCTGAGAATGATCCAACACCCAAATTCGATCGGTGTAGTTCCATATAATAACAAACCCCTTTTAAGTCGAGCCTTATTGGTTTAGATTTATAAACATCAATTATGTGCAACAATTAAGACTATTATAACATGGATGTTCAAGTCCTTCACAAGCATAACCCTTTTAATTGTCCCCGTTTTACAGATATTGAATCAGATTGCACTTACAGTAACACTTCATTTACATTTAAGGGCATTCAGCAGAGTTTTTTATCCAAAGCAGCTTACATTTATGACCGAATACAATTCTAGCATTTAAGGTTTAAGGGCCCTGCTCAGGGGTCCAACAGTGGCAACTTGGTGGTACCCCCGTGATTACAAGTCCAGTACTGTAACCATTGAGCAACCACAGATTACACAAAAACTGTCAAGCACCTTTTATGGTTTAACACTGACGTTATTAATACATCCTCATACCAGCACTTGACATCACTGATGAAAGCGTGAATTCCACAAATAATGGTTTAATAATAATAATAATTTACATTTTCGGCATTTAGCAGACGCTTTAATGCAAAGCAACTTACAGTACTGTGACAGTATGTAGTCTAAGCAATTGAGGGTTAAGGGCCTTGCTCAAGGGCCCAGCAGTGGCAACCTGGCAGTAGTGGGGCTTGAACCAGCAACCTTCAGATTACTAATCCAGTACCTTAACCATTAGGCCACAACTGTCCCTAATAATAATAATAATAACATCTACTACTACAATAATATTTTTTGTAGTTATAAAAATAGTATATATACACACTACAATGTAATATACTAACACTATAAATAATGTTATTGTTGTCAATATTATAAAACCCACCTTTATGAATAGTGAAATATTCTTAAAATGTTATTTTATTTTTAAGTTTACTTTTTAAAACCGTGTTGCTATGTTAGAAGTCCTGAAACGTTTGTAAGGCATTTTAATTGTAAAAACAAATTGCTGTAGATAAGCGAGTGTTTGCTTGTTGACTGGCTGTGAGATGGCGCTACAGGAGAAGTGTGATGATCCTCCAGAGATCTGACCCCTGACACCTCACAGTTCCGGTATCTCTAAGACAGCGACCCCTCTACTCTATCGTCCTGGGCCATCAAAACACCCTTAATCTGGCCCCAATTAGCCAGTCTGCTGACCTCGCACCTCGTTAGTGGTTCGCTTTTAGGTGCAGTGTCGTATGGCCTTAAGTAAACTGTAAGAACAAACACGGGATCAGTGCAGCGACTCTGCTAAAGGTTTATGTAAAAAAACAAATGCTGAATGCTGATTATATAGAATGACGCTTCATTATCAGTCTACGTTTGATAGCTTTGCATTGTTATAAGCAGCGTGTGCAGCAAATGCCAAACACCCAGAATTACAGGTATAAATAAATGAGATGGGTAAACATTTACAGGGTAAATGACCAAAGGTGTGTTAATTTTTTATTTTTTATTTCCTCTGACCTTTATGAACATACAAAAGTGTGGATTAGTGACCATCAATTGCAGTACACTGCAATGGAAGGACATACTTGCACTAACGAGTGACTATTCTGTTAGTAGCAGGTGCAAATTCCCACAGACACACTCTAAAAGCTTCCCAGAAAAGTATAGCCGCAGTGGGACGGGTAACTCCATAATAATGCACATGCTTTCATAATTTGATGCCAGGCGTCCACATACTTTTGACCATATAGTGGCTGCACATCACAGGTCTGGACATTTTGCTTTGTTGCTGAGCCACACGGACATAAAGATTTTTATTTAAAAAGAAATATAGGGTCAAACTAAATATCTGTTTTAATAACATGCCTCTGTGCTCCCTCTGTTTCTCTCCATGTTCCTCTTCATCTGCTCTGCCTTGTTCTCATGGGTGGGCTTGTAAAAGGAAAATAAAAGAAAGGATGTAAGATTGATAGTCCTGCTTCAGTGTTATTACAGATAGCCTAAAATAGTCTCTGTATGGTCCGACCACAAATCCTGTCACTGATCTGGCTCAGCCTAAACTCCAGATCCCTGTGAGAGAGACTTGCTCGCTAACCATGATCCACACACTGCTGCATGAGGGTCATGTTTTTCCTTCATGAATGCCATTACAAGATGTTCTTTTTTTTTTTTTTTTTTTTTTTACCCCTTTTTCTCCCCTTTTTAGCGCATCCAATTGTTCAATTAGCATCGTGCTTCCTCTCTGTCTATGCCGAACCCTGCCCTGACGGAGGTGATTGAAGCTAACCCGTATCCCCTCCGAAACACGAGCAGCAGCCAGATGCATCTTTGCCACCCACACATTGACGAGTTTTGGCGCCACCCAGCGTTGCATGCGGAGAGACACACCCTAAGGGCACCCTCTCCCATCTCTGTGTAAGCGCCTCCAATCAGCCGGCAGAGAACGCAATCGCATTCTGACAGAGAGAGACCCACATCCGGTTCTTTGTCCCACCCCCCACATGAGCAACCGGCCAATCGTTGCTCATATAGCCACTCAGCTTCGAACCGGTAAAGCAAGGCTGGATTCGATACCACGCTTCTCAGAATCCAGCCCTGGTTGCAGCGCGTTTCTTTTTACCGCTGCGCCACCTGAGCGGCCACAACAAGATGTTCTAAAGTATATGAACACAAGTGACAAATAAGGCAGGTTTTATACTGTTTTGGTTACATTCATGACCGGACACCTCACCTCACTTGCACGTCTTTGTACTGTGGGAGGAAACTGGAGCTCCCTGAGGAAACCCACACAGAAAGGACCTGGACCACTCCACCTGGACCACTTTTCACCAGCCAGCGTCTGATTCCTACCCACAGAGGAACAAACTAGACTGAAGAGTTTACCTCTATTACCTGTGCCGATGCCTTGACTAGACACTAGGAGTCACTGTTGCACTGGACAGCGGTGATAACCTATCCGGCCTTTCCTTGCTTAGACATACCCAACCAGGCTGGTGGCACCGCTGGGGTACGCGCTCATGTGGTTGCCATGACTCGTTCAGGAATGAATGAATGAGCTTAAATATGTCATTTTAAACAAGGACTGTAAAAGATTTAGACTCCAGAGCCACCGTGACCCTGATCAGAACAATGCACTTGTATATATAGACACACAGTCACTAATATAATAAATAGTTTGTCCATTTTATTTTGTAATTTGACTAATATTTCCGTAATCAGCTGCTGTATCACAGCAAGCACCCTTTATATGATGTGACCAGATCAAGAAAGCCACCCACATGCACCCATGTTGACAAATCTCAAATGATGCAGTAATGAAAGAGCTTTGGCAGCGTGCAGATCCGAAGGAACAGGTGAGGGGTGATGGGAAGGTTAACGCTCTAAATGAACGCAGCACGATGAAGGAGGACTGCGAGTAAGCCCGAGCTTTAGAGGGACACTGCTAATTAGCCTGACAAGGTCAGAGGTTGTTGAAACTGGACACTAACCAGCTAACACCCGAAAAAGAGCCGAAATTCACCCGCTGAATCGGAGCCCTCTAAATGAACAGGATGACAGACCGTGCCAACTGCGCTCACACTCAATCTTTTCTACTGCCTGAGAACTTCTTGCTTTTCCACAGAATGAAGATCTGATGCTGAAAGAAACAGCAGTAACGACTGGATTTGTTCGGTGGAAATTATATTCATTCCTACATCGTTTACAGTGATCGTCACATATATTATAAATTTATATTTTCGGCATTTAGCAGATGCTCTTATCCAGAGCGACTTACAGAAGTGCTTCCATAGTAAACATTACCTTACCTCTAGTTTAAGTAAACAACAGTCCAAGAATATAAATCTGCTCAAACCCTGTTAGAACCAATTTTGTTTTGCAAGAAATCAATAAGAGCTTTAGTTAGTAAGTACATGTCAGCTTAAGTGCTTAAGAGGTGGGCTTTTTATCGTCTTTTGAAGACATTGAGAGACTCAGATGTTCGGACAGACAAGGGAAGTTCGTTCCACCACTTGGGTGCTGGTACAGAGAAGAGCCTTGATGCTGATGCTCGTCTTCCTTGAGTTCTGGGTGGAGGATCACGTCAAGCAAGACTAGTGGCTCGAAGGTTGCGTGGTACAGAGTGGGGTTTGATAAGACCTCGAAGGTAGTTTGGGGCTGGTCCATTTTTGGCTTTGTAGGCGAGCATTAATGTTTTAAACTGAATGCGCGCAGCTACAGGAAGCCAGTGAAGAGAACAACAAACTTCCTCACAGGCCAGCCAACCCACTGCATACAAGTGTTTACATTCAGTGACACGAATGTGAACTGCAACAGTTGTTTTTCTGTGACCTGATAATTCAACATTATTCAGAAGTTTATTGTAGGTTTTTTTTATTTTACAAATCAGCTGGGTCTAAAATAAACATACAGCAGCTCAGCTTATGAATTTAGTGGTGTAATATGGCACTTAGCAGACACTTTTATTCAAAGCCATTTACAAATTCAAGCATTCAAGTGTTAAGGGCTTTGCTCAGGGTCCCAAAAGTGGCAACAAGTTCAGTAGCACTGATCCAACACTCCCCAGTATCTTTGGGATGAATTGAAATGTTGATTGCAGGCCAGACCTCAGCTATATCACTAACTGGTCTTACGAAATCTGTTTTGATTGAATGGGCACAAAAAGTGGAGGTTTTTACACTAGTAATGATGGGAGAGACAACTTCATCTTAATGCAAATAGGTTTAAAGTGTTTAAAAAATAATTACAAATGTATAAAAGTGCATAGTTCTTCAGCTTTGTAGAAACTATGACATGCATGGATAAAATTAAATACAGATTTATAGTCCAAATCACAGCCTTCAACCCAGGGAAGTACACACTTAAACTCATTAAACTGCACAGTAGATGTGTGGGTCTGTTTCTGACCCAGAAGGCCACTGAATCCTCTAGAAGGGACCGGTGCTGACAGGGAGGAGAGGTCAAGCTCTCTGTGACTGAGTGAACATGATGGGCTGTCGGATGTTAGCGAGATGCCTCGCAGCTGCACACTTCATGTTTCTGTGTGTTTCGTCCCTGCTTACTGCTCACTGTCAAGGTCAGTGTCCACACAAGGAACGGTTGAACGTCCTTATGGACAAAAATGGGAACATTTTCAGAACAGAAAAGTGAAGAAGGGGGTCAAACAGGGTTGTATATTTTATCGTTTTATTTTTTCATCAGATCTGTATCTGTTTTAAAGCTACTCATTGGTCCTTTGACTACTGTACTTTTTTGTACATATGCAAGCAATTAAGGGTTAAGGGTCTTGCTCAGGGGCCAACAGACTCAAACCAGAAATCATCCGACCCCTCATCCAGTACCTGAACCTCTGAACTACCACGGTCAGATTCTTTCCCATCAGCTATCTCAGTTTCAAACACAAAGCCACGAAGACACAGATGTGGGTTCATCCTAAAGTTGTGTTTATGTTCGGTGGTGTGTGAGATCCAGCTGAGCGCCTGATTAATCTATAATATAGTGCTGAGATTATTTACACTCCAGCCACACTCGTCCTGAAATAAACGAATCTGGGCTCATTCGCCCCGCCGCACCTCCCCTCATCGCTCATGACCCTCACACACAGAGTCCAGGTGCATGAGACTCTTCTCCATGTGTGAGACACAGAGAGAGCGAGAGACGGAGTGAGAGGATGAGATGAGCTCATTAATGATTTACCGCTGGTTTCTATCATAGAAGAGGATCTGTATCTGTGTGTCTGGAGTAGATGATCACTCAGAAACCCATCTCTACACACGCAGTGCCAGATCAGATCATGCAGAGACCAGAGAATATTAAACCCTCATAAATACAAACGTATTTTGGGGATCAGTGACCCTCCATTCAGTTCCCCTTTGTGCTTATCATATATCTGCTTTCAGAATTAAATTAGTCATTTTGCTCTTTGAATAGAGTTTTTTTCTGTGGTCTCCACAGTGGATCTGGTTCAGCTTGTGACTTCTAGGAATCTTGTGTGAAAGCCTAATTATGAAAACTCAAATCATAAAGTTGGTGATGAACACTTCTTTTGGGAGGCAACCTGTAGAACAATAGTTAATACTGCAAGTGAGGGAAAGTGTTAAGTGTGAAGGCCAGGGTAAAAACAAGGGTAAAGACCAGGGTGAGGATAAGGGTGAAAACCAGTAAAGACCAGGGTGTGGACCTGGTTGAAGACCAGGGTGAGGACCAGTGTGAAGTCCAGTGTGAGGACCAGGGTGAAGACCAGGGTCAAGAAGGCCAGTGTGAAGTCCAGGGTGATGAAGACCTGGGTGAAGAGGACCAGTGTGAAGACCTGGGTGTAGAAGGCCAGGGTGAAGAAGACCAGTGTGAGGAGCAGTGTGATGAAGACAAGGTTGAAGACCAGAGTAAAAACCGGAGTAAAGAAGACCAGGGTGAAGACCTGCGTGAAGAAGACCAGGGTGAAGAAGACCAGGTTAAGGAAAGACCACGGTGAAGAAGACCAAAAGGAAGAGCAGTGTGAAGAAGACCAGTGTGAAGAAGACCAGTGTGAAGACCGGGGTGAAGACCAGGGTGAAGACTGGGGTGAAGACCAGGGTGAAGAAGACCAGGCCCTCAGATAGCAGCACCAGTGTTCCTCTGACTGTTTTCATTCTCTCTGGGATAAAACTGATGCATTTCAGCTTTGCAACAGTAGCTTTGCTTCTGCCAGACAGCACATTAGCCAGATAACTAAAAAAGAAAAGCTGGCTGTGTGTTGGTGTGTCGTAACCTCACATCTGCACGCCACAAAAGCCAACATCACACTCTCATCGCTGTGTTTGACAAGGGTGACACCGATGTTTAATTCTGAAACCTGGAATTAAGATCACGTCTTATTCTGAAGGGAATGAGAGGGAGGAACGAGTGGTGGGAAGGACATGGTGTAAGATTTTTCACTCCCTAAAGTTATTTTGTATGTAAGAACACGAATACACACTTACACGGTTCTTATCTGTAGCTTTGCCTCTCTGAGGTCAAAGGGTAGGCGTAGGATCTCTTCCACCCAGGAAGCCCAGATACAGCCTGGCCTCAGAGGACCATCTCTTGACCACTCTTACACAGAATTCAGGGTCTGCGGTCGATAAGCTGCAGGATATTCAGAACTGAAGCCTGAGGAATCGCACCCAGGCTGATAACTAAGGCTCGGGTATTAAACGGAGGAGTCCAGAAGCAGAGGAGCCCAGATAGCAACCAGACCAGGGACGCGATGACTGTCAGAAATCTCCAACTGTTCCAGTATGATACTACACACGCCTGACTCCCTGTTTCATATGTACAAATCTGGTTATCATACATGCACCCACACACATATATTTGTTATCGGAGACAGTTCTGGTCCCTCCAAGTTACGTAATGACTCCAGCTCTTGGTCCAACAATCACATCATGAGTCAACACGATCTCACAGTCGCAAATATGACCTGAATTAAAAAGCAAGAACATTTGACTCTAATGCAAAAATGTTCATTAAAAGCCAGGATTCAGAGTCCAAAACCTGATTCAAACAACCTTGACATTGGGAGACGCCTTTTACGTCGTCCTACACTCCCGAGAAGAGGGCGTGTCTAAATTCTTAGATTCCTTAAAATGCACCTACTGAGGCACCTTAATTCTGAGTGATAATCTGACTGAATAACTAGGGAGCGTCCGACGCCTCCAGCATTCAGTGCGGCACAAATTTTCTCACTGTTCTTTTCAAATGTAAGTAAATCCTCATTGATTTTAATGTCTATAAAGGTGCACAAGTGTCGTTTATTTAAGGGACAGTTTAACCGTTTTCGGTATACGGTGGGAGACATTCGCTGGTGTGCTAGCGGGTTGTGCCGCCACAGCTTATTGGTTTAATTGGCCCGAGACTAACTGTGTTAGCTTAGTGAGCTAAAACTGCGGTGACTTAATCGCTGTCAGAATAGTAACCTGCCTTATGAGTTCGATGTCTTATTAGAATCCTCTCTACTGAGGCAGCTGATCAGGTAGGCAGTAGGCAGCAAGGCAGCTCACTAGGTTTTTGAACAGACCCTATATGGTCAAAAGTAACATTCATTCACTGTGTATGCTCCCACACAGAGCAACTTACAGACGTGTGCTGTCTGTCTATCTATCTATCTATCTATCTATCTATCTATCTATCTATCTATCTATCTATCTATCTATCTATCTATCTATCTATCTATCTATCTATCTATCTATCTATCTATCTATCTATCTATCTATCTATCTATCTATCTCTGACAACACATGCACGTATGATACTGCAATACACTGTATTGCAAGCTTAGAAAAATAAATAACTTTAAAACATAAATGTTTATATAATGTTTTATAACCTTTTTCTATCTTACAGTCGACCCTACTGACCCTGCTGGTGGGTTATCCATGGGCAATTGCTGCTGTCTCACACCAATAAGTGTAATTAATAATGCAAATGACATCTACAGAAGTGTGTCCTCCCGGTACCTATTTATACAGGGTGTCCCTAAAGTCTGGACATATAGAAAATATCACTATAACTAACTAGTCTTCTATAACTAACTATATGTTTACTAAATACACACACATGCATATTGCATCACAAATAGTGAAACACATTGAAGATGTTATTGATTAATATTCTAATGAAATAAAATTGTCCAGACTTTAGGGACACCCTGTAGACTGTTTTTTGCTCATTTATTTGCCAGGAGTCCAAAACTTGGTTCACAACCTTGACATTATGGTCACAAAGTTACATTTACATGAACAGCTTACAATAACAGTTATGTGTTCTTATCCATCACACAAAGTCTCTTATATTGTACCCAGGTGAAATTTTCTTACTGTTTTCCAATTATTCAGTCACAGAAAAGAACAGCTGCAGTGCTTAAAAATCCCAAGACTACTGTACAACCCTATACATGCTCCTTGCAAATACATTTACGTTTACATTTACATGTCCTGCACTAAGCAGACGCTAAATGCCATAAATGTAAATGTCAATGTAAATGCATGTCTGAGAACGTTTGACGTGCAGATGCAGCTGTTTGCATTTGTCCTTCATCTTTTAACCTCACGTTTCGGTTCGGCTCGTTTCCCATATTCTCATTTTCTCCACATCTTTTGAAAATGTAATTTACAGTGAGTTAAACGACCTGAGCCACAACGAATGAGGTTTGGGTTGAACATAAGTGGAAGTGTGTGGGGAAACGAAAAGCATAACATGATGGCAAAGTGTGTGTGTGTGTGTGTGTGTGTGTGTGTGTGTGTGTGTTGTACAATCCATCACCTTAATGGTAGTGTGGTGGTCCTTATCTCTCTTCCTCCTAATTAAAGATAATAAACCCACACACTCTCTACTCTGTGCCTATTCACATACAGTGTCTTATTCATCACACACACACACACACACACACACACATTCACGGACTCACTCATGAACACACAGCTACACCCATAAGAACTCGCCCCTGCCAGCTACCCCAACCACGTCTCAGATATCACCCCAAACTGCCCAAAACTCCCCAACTCTGCACTCACTTACCCATTTAGCTTTTACTAACTACTTCATCCTGGTCAGGGTCCTGGTGGCTCAGGTGCCATCCGGAAGCACTGGGAACAAGACAGGAATATGATGTGAGCTGGGCACCAGAAAAAAATCTTTTTTACTTACTAATTAACTGAGATTCATTCGTTCATTGTCTGATTTAGCAACATATCATACTGGTCAGGGTCACGGTGGGTCTGATTCATTGGTCGCCAGTTCATCTAACAGCAATTCAAGTGATTTTAAATTAAACTGTTCCTTAACCAGTTGTCCAACTATGTTAAAAGCAAAGCTGACAAGAAACTAGTTCTGATCTTTTAGTGTCTGTTTTCTAAAGCACTCCGGGTGCTTGCTGCACATAATATTGTATTTCCTTTCCTGAGGTTTGAACCACCAAAAACCGGTTAAAAAATTTACTTATTATTTGTTTTTAGCATTATTGGTATAATAATAATAATACTAAGAAAAAGAAGGAGAAGTATATATAACGTGGCGGCACGGTGGCTCGGTGGGTAGCACTGTCGCCTCACAGCAAGAAGGTCCTGGGTTCGATCCCTAGGAGGGGCGGTCCGGGTCCTTTCTGTGTGGAGTTTGCATGTTCTCCCCGTGTTTGCGTGGGTTTCCTCTGGGAGCTCCGGTTTCCTCCCACAGTCCAAAAACATGCAGTCTGGTTAATTGGAGACACTGAATTGCCCTATAGGTGAATGGGTGTGTATGTGTGTCTGTCTGTGTGTCTATATGTGGGAGACTATCCCAGCTTTTCAATGGGTGCAAGGCACACAGTAACACCCTGGACACACACACACACACACACACACACACACACATTCTCCTATAGGGCAATTCAGTGTCTCCAATTAACCTGAGTGCATGTTTTTGGACTGTGGGAGGAAACCCGTGCTCCCGGAGGAAACACACGCAGACATGGGGAGAACATGCAAACTCCGCACAGAAAGGACCCGGACTGCCCCGCCTGGTGATCGAACCCAGGATCTTCTTGCTGTGAGGCGACAGTGCTACCCACCGAGCCACAGTGCCGCCCTTAAGAAAGAAAGTGAGTGAGTGAATATATAACAGCAGAATTAATTGATTATTAGTGGATCTGATTTAACAGGGGTGATTTTGTGCTAGTGCATTATGATTGTCTGTTCACTGTCACTGGTTCTGTTCTGTTTGGTGAAGTTTCAGGAGGACAGAAGAAGAACAATGTTTAGTGTGTTGTAAGTGTTCTCTGGAGTCTTGAGAAGAACCTGTTGTGATTGGAATTATCTTCACCCACGACATGCTCGCCCCTAAAACTTGCACATTACACATTTAAGACGTCTTGTACTGGAGTCGATCAAATATTTACCACATTTTTCTCACTGTTGGTCGCGTGCTGTTAAACACCCCCAGGTTTGAGCTGATTGAGTGATTTAACGTTGGTGAGGAGTCACTGCGAGCCTGTTTGGTTTTTAGAAGGACGCTTGTTCCGTCTTTATGGTTACTAATGAGCGCTGCCGTCATAATGATGAAGGATCTGTTTCTGGGAATCTGATTTCCCAAATGAATGAACCTCTGGCTGACTCCTCCAGAACAACACACACACACACACACACACACACACACACACACACACACACTTAAATAAAGGTCAATAATGCGACAGACACAAAAAATAGCCAGTTAAAAATGCTTAAAGACAAACAAGTTCTAATTCATGCATTTTAAAGTCACAACTTTCTCATAATAAAGAACAGAAACACACATATGAACACACACATTTATTTTATTTAAATACCTACAGTAATGCCTGATAAACAAACCCGGTGTGTGTACACGCACATGCTGTGAGTTTAAGATGATCAAGTGTCCGTAAGATTCAGAAGACTAGCGCTCAGCAGGGTTCTAAATCAGAGGTGTATTTTCTTTCTAAACATGAAATGAATCAGTCTGGCGAGCGCGCACTACTGCATCAGCTCAACACTTACGCATGGCCAGCTCAGCTCTGACAGTGACGCATGTGTGTGAGGTCAAAACCCCATCCACCATTTTTATCTGACTCTGGATCTCATCTTTATCTGAACACACACACACACACACAAACACACACACAGAGCTTAAATCTGACAGTGCTGGTCTTTGATCTCCAACGTTTTTGCACTTTTCCACCTCAAAACATCGAGTATCACAGAGCAAATGGGTTTGATGTCAGCACCAGATTCTTAAAACAAAAAAATTGTATGTACTGTGGTAATTTTGTAGCTGTGGTTATATCTCAAGCACCTTCAATGATTTACAATGTTACCAATAAACCAAAGATGTCAGCACTGAGGAACTTTACTTCTGAAACTCTATTTATTAAGAATTACAAAAACAAACTCCATCACTTTTCTACATTGTCACCTACCGATGCATTTTTCCAGCATCGTACCGACTTTTTAATGCCATCAGCAAAAAACATTTCTGGTTGAGCGCGTAGCCACTGATTCATCGCTGCTTTCACATCATCATCACATGAAAATCTTCTTCCTCTTAAAGCTTCTTTGAGCGTCCAAAAAGGTGGGAATCAGATGGAGCTAAATCCGGACTATAAGCGTCTCTGAGTCTCTCAGACACGACCGATTACTCCTCCTCCCACCCTCACCACTTATAACCAAAATACAAAAGTGTGGAAACTTTTTGAAGATCCCTTGTATGATGGAGTTTTAGGGTTGCTGTTAAATGATTCTTTGCAATATAAGGTTTTGATTTCAAGAGTAAAGTTGAAATAATTTGGAGAATAAAGTCGAAATATTAGTGCCAGAAGATTAAGGATTTTATTATTTGTAAAAACAGTAAGAAATTCCCTAATTTTAACTGATAGATAGATAGATAGATAGATAGATAGATAGATAGATAGATAGATAGATAGATAGATAGATAGATAGATAGATAGATAGATAGATAGATAGATAGATAGATAGGTGGGTGGGTGGGTGGGTGGGTGGGTGGGGTTGGGTAGGTGGATGGATAGATGGAATGAATAGATAGGTAGATAGATAAATATACTCTACTCAGCTTCACACAGACACTTCAGAAGCTGCCAAACACTGATGAAGCCGCCAAACAACCCCAGTGCGTCACCCTCGTGCATCGCATTGGTTCCGAATCATGCCAGGACGTGAAAGTGCCACTTGACAGGCATGATTCTCCCGGCCAGTGTTTGGACTGAGAGATTTGCAGGAAAGCAATGTTTATAGAGAAGAGTCTCGGCCTTCACAAACACCTCTCCGACCCATTGCTCTCTCTCTCCCATTAGTCCAGATAAATAAACTGATAGCAGCAGGGAGGACGGTCTGACTCGTACCTATGATGTCAGCCGGACCTCTCAAGCACTGCAGTGATGTTACGTCTTTTCCTGCCTTCGGCGTAACTGTCTCTTTGTGTACTTGTAAACGTATCAAACCTCAGAGAGAGAGAGAGAGAGAGAGAGAGAGAGATCTGTTTATACAAGGATGCACTGGGAATTTGTCTGTTTGCAGGTTACATAACTGCAATAGTTTTATTAAACTAATAATAATATTTATATGAATTTAGCTTTTGACAGTGATGCAGAAAGGTCTACAAATTCTTCATGGGATTGTAAGTGGATGAGAAGTGCTCATGTTATAGTGTGCCACTCTGCCCAGTGACTTGTAAATAGCTTGTAAATATATGGGTAGCAGGCTGCTAGTGTCTCAGAGAAAGCACATGCTAGCCGCAAGCCTTCTGATGCTCTGTGCCTTGTATATGAATGTGTGTGTATTGTGGGTAATGATTAGGTGGATGATAGGGGGTATTTGGGTTAATGGTAACTATGTACATTGTGTGTGTACTATGGCTTGTAGTTAGCTGTGTGATGGTGTATATATGTATGGTTGATAGTTATACCTGTCTGTGTGTGTGTATGTGTGTGTGTGTTGTGGCTCAGGGTTAGCTGTGTGATGGTGTGTATATGTATGTGTGTGTGTGTGTATTACAGGTCATGGTTAGCTGTGTGATGGTGTGTATAAGGATAGAAGATAGTTATACCTGTGTGTGTGTGTGTGTGTGTGTGTGTGTGTGTGTGTGTGTGAGTAATTGAGGAACTGCTGACTGTACTGGGAAAGAAACGGTGATATAAACACATGGAGGTTCCCAGCTCTGTGTTTACGGCTAATGGCTAAGAGTGAGTCCGCTCCCCCTGACACACTCATACACACACTTACACACTCGTACTTATCTCACACATAAACACTGGCACTTCCCTTCTTTAAAACGCTTTACTAATAATGCAGGCACACACCCATGGAAAAACATAAACACACACATAAAAACATCTGATTTAGCTCATTTCAGTGTGACATGAGAGACACATGAGTGAAACACTGGTTAGTTATATGATGCGTTTATAAGAAATGATGCTATTGACATGGAACTGAAAATATAAATGCATGTGATAGATATTTTAGAAAACAGCAACCAGACAAATCACGATTACAGCTGTATTAATAACTATGAGTATTTCTTTATCATTTTAATATAATTTTAGTGTAGATTTAGAAACAGATAATATAGAATCGCTAACATTATTTCAATGGTAAGAATGGCTGAAGCCATAACATTAAAACCACCTCCTTGTTTCTACACTCACTGTCCATTTTATCAGCTCCACTTACCATATAAAAGTACTTTGTAGTTCTACAATTACTGACTGTAGTCCATCTATTTCTCTGCATGTTTTGTTAGCCCCTTTCACCCTGTTCTTCAATGGTCAGGACCCCCACAGGACCACCACAGAGCAGGTATTATTTAGGTGGTGGATCATTCTCAGCACTGCAGTGACACTGACATGGTGGTGGTGTGTTAGTGTGTGTTGTGCTGGTATGAGTGGATCAGACACAGCAGCGCTGCTGGAGTTTTTAAAAACCTCACTGTCACTGCTGGACTGAGAATAGTCCACCAACCAAAAATATCCAGCCAACAGCGCCCCGTGGGCAGCGTCCTGTGTCCACTGACGAAGGTCTAGAAGATGACCGACTCAAACAGCAGCAATAGATGAGCGATCGTCTCTGACTTTACATCTACAAGGTGGACCAACTAGGTAGGAGTGTCTAGTGGACAGTGGACAGTGAGTGGACACGTTAATTAAAAAAACTCAGCACAACACACACTAACACACCACCACCATGTCATTATCATTGCAGTGCTGAGAATGATCCACCACCTAAATAATACCTGCTCTGTGGTGGTCCTGTGGGCATCCTGACCACTGAAGAACAGGGTGAAAGCAGGTTAAAAAAGTATGTAGAGAAACAGATGGACTACAGTCAGTAATTGTAGAACTACAAAGTGCTTCTATATGGTAAGTGGAGCTGATAAAATGGACAGCGAGTGTAGAAACAAGGAGGTGGTTTTAATGTTATGGCTGGTCAGTGTACATCAATCCTTTTATTCATTTTTTCTGCTTACCAAAAACATAATTAAACAATGTTCATTCATTAATTAATAAAAATTAATGAACATTAAGGTCAACAATATTCAGGAAATGCTACAAAACACACACACACACACACACACACACACACACACACACACACACATAAACACACACTTATTAGTTTCAGTGTAACACACACACACACACACACACAATGTGTTCAGTGTGATGTTCACTTCTCTGCTATCATTGGCTGTACTTCCTTCTTATCTAACTGGCTTTTCCTCTTTCCCAGATCTAATATAGACAAAATGCAGAGCTCTGAAGAAACATCTCACTCCTCTGCACTTTGTCTTTTTCCATTACTGGCAAAAATCCTCGAGTGGTTGATTTTTTTAATAAAAGACTTGTATAAAAATAATGTATAAACAAAAGCAGCCGTTTCCCAATTCTAATGCAGAATTCACTGGAGCAATTCAGAGTTCCCAGCATTTAGATCCTGCAATGTCTGACTAATGTAAACACATTTATCAGCAAGCAATCTTCCATCCATCACGGCATCTAAATGTCTTGTTTGGACAGCACATCCAGATCCATTTAGTTTTGGTTTTATATGGGATCCAAAGTTCAAGCATGTGTTTCTGCAGGACCTCTTCGCTAACCCTTAACACTCCCTTACAAACCCAGGACTGTAGTCACCCCCTGTTCCATTGCTCATTGCTCAGAACCCTGCAGTACAATACAGTGCACATTTAAATCCAGATGTGCTATTTTCAGAAGGGTACTTCAGTTCACTGCAGTTGAGGCTGTGACAGCTGCACCACCAAACACTGACAGCAAATTCATTCATTTATTTATTGTCTGGTTTACCACCACGTAATCCTGGTCAGGGTCGGGGTGGGTGCAATTCACTGGGCAAAGGTAGGAAACACCCTACACACACACACACCTATGGCAATTTAATCTCCAATTAACCTGACTGCTTATCTTTGTACTGTCGATAAGAAAATGGTGCAGCTGGAGGAAACCCACATGGACACAAGGAGAACATGCAAACTCCACACAGAAAGGACCCAGATCGTGCCACCTGGGATTCAAACCCAGGACCTTCTTGCTGTGAGGTGACAATGCGAGCCACTGAACCATCGTGCCACCCTAGAGCAAAACGATTACAATAGCAACAGCAAGAACAGGATGAATTTTGTTTGCCCTGCTGTAGTTGTTGTGGTTTTTATTTTCTGTAGTCCTGCTTATGTGTTCATTACACTTTTGGATTATAAATATTGTAAAATATTGTACATGTATTGTTTTACTCCTGTGTGTGTGTTTTTGACAGTCTGTACTGTTTTTCGCTCCACCCATACGGCCTGCTCTGGTATGTTTGGTTCCAGGTTAAAGAAGGTTCATTAGTATGGTAGTTGTAGCTTATTAACTAATTAATAAATATACCAATCAAATATGTGAACCTAATAAAGCGCTGGAGGAATGAACATGTAAACACATAAACTCAACTGTTAGTGTCAGAAGTAAAAGTAAAGCAAAGGACAAATAAAAGCACAGGAGACAAGAAAACACGAGAGGATGTTGATCAGTTATGGCTCTTAATGATGATGCTGTGGATACAAGAGTATGAATGTAAATTTAAGAAAAAAGATGAGTGGAGGAGAAGAGAAAAAAAGAGAAGAGAGAACGTTAGATCAAGCCGAACTCTCTCAGGAGCAAAGGGAGTGATGGAGAATGCGTTTACTCTCTGTGCTGCTTGTTTATGTATCGTCGGCCCTAATGAACACTGCATTATTTCTCGGAGGAAAAGCATTTTAATGACATTACGTTGTATTTTATAGTCTATAAACACACTTGAGACCAGCAGCACCAGGAAGGAAAAGGGGCGGGGGGGTTAGGGGAGACGTCGGTTGTGGTCCGACACAAGCCTAACCTGCTTTAAATCTCTGGCTTTATAGTAAACAGCTCGGGACATCTCTTCAGGGACTTCCAAGCAGAATTTATTTTATTTACATCAGTATATTTCTGCCAGAGTGGATCTCAAGATCACCCGACTCTATCTGGTAACCAAGCAAGAGCAAACAACAGCACTGAATCATTCCAGTGCTATTGTGGTGTTGTGCTTGGGAAAAGTCCAGTCGAGAAGTTAAAAGAGCAAAAGGAAAAGAAAGAGAGGGCATTAGGAGTACAGACGCTGATCCAAATCCAAATGAGTGAACTTTAGATGCCTCTGTAAACACATTTCTTATAAAGAAAAAGAGGCAGATAAAAGTAATAGGCCTATTGCAAATCTCTCAGGAATCTTGCTGATAATATTCTCATAAAGAACTCATTCCATATACTATCTGCTTAAATAAGCTCCATGACTATCACCGCGTAAAACACGCCAGACCAGAGTTCATTCAGTAAAGTGTTCCCAAGATTTCCTCTCATTCATGGTTCCCTAAAACAGCTGAGAGCCCTCAGCATCGGGTTCTTGTCTCATCCATGTCAAAACAACTCCTTCAGTTTGCCTGTCGCCTTTCCAAAAACCGCAGACCACAAACAACAATGCACCGAGACCAGATGTGTCCACTTCGGCCAAAAGCCGCTGACCTCCAATACTGGACGTGAGACAGGACAAAATAAACACAGACATGAAAAGCTGTGAAGAAAGAACGTCTTACAGCTATGACCTACGATCATAAAAAAGTGGCAGATACAAACATCTTAAGTGCTGCGCTGGAACAATGTTGAGCTTTTGGATTTGTGGCAAATGCATCATTATTAACTGGTCTCAAGATTTCAGATGGTTATGTGTACTTTATAATTGTGTCATGTATTATGTTTATCTAATATCATTTCTTCATACCTTCATAAGTCTCTTTAAAGACTCAAAGCTGTGACAAAGTTATGACAGGAATTAAGTAATGACAAATAGACGATAAAAACAGTTTTGTAGACATTCTGACAAAATGTGAAAAACCTTCCAAGGCTTGTTTAATTTAGCCAGAATCAGAAATCTGATGAGAAAAGATCATTAAGAAATAGTGTGTTAACTGTTTATCTGGTACTGTTTAAGGGTACGGTGAAAGGTGCTTAAAGTACTTTAGAATATAAAACTAGTTGACTAAGGAATGGGCTTATTGTACTTGACTTAAAACTTTTCAAGTTGTTTAACATGTTATACAACTAATTATAAATGAAAACTCCACTTGTGCCCACGTCAGCAGTTCCCAGATGTGAATTGCCGTCTCCTCTTTTCAAGTCAAATCAAATCACTTGTAGCACCATCTGTTCAATATATACATGTAAAGCTATGAATGTACAGATATACAACATTGAAGTATAAGTTACTGTGAGTCCGTTAATGTAAATGTTTCAAGTATTATTCCGGCATATAACGTTTAGAATTAGAATAATTTGTCCAGATGTGCAGGTATTGTACAAAATAAGTTATGTGTGTCAAGTCAAGTCAAATTTATTTATATAGCGCTTCTTACAATGAACATTGTCTCAAAGCAACTTTTAATAATCCAGGACCAACAGACCCCCTTTGACTTTTGGGTTCAGATCATAAAGTTATTAAGTTATAAAGTGTGAGGTTAAATGTCTCAGTGTGCCTGAGGAATTGCAGTTCATGAGTGTCTAATTATGGGTGTCTCATTTGAGCTAATGACCTGTGGCTCACCAAGCTATGATGACTGAATTGGCGTCTAGGGTCATTTAAAAATTAAAACTTAACTTTTTATAATTCATGTGACAATTCAAAGTAAAAAGTAATTTGGAAAATGATTACTTGAGTAAAAAACAATGTTAAGATCGAAATGTGGCTTAGAGAAGTAAGTCTTGTTTGTGAGGAAATCACCTGACTGGTCAGAGTCTGCCCCCTGGCTGAGGTACTGCATTAAAGGTGGTATTTACTAAACATATACAGTAGTACCTTGTAACTCAACGACCCCTAAACTCAAAATCTTTGAGACTCAACGCCCTTCATCGAGAAATGTGTACCCTTAAACTCAACGTTTACCTTGTTTACCGTGTTCAGTTTGTTTAAAAAAAAATCTATTTATTTAATTTCAAATTAACAATGAACAGTCGCTTTGTTCAGCGCTTGGCTTGAGCGGTGCGGTAAAACGTCATCACAGTGTGAACATGAGACGAATCTGCATTTGTGTGGAACAACCATCAGATACTCTGAAGGCTCCACATGTATCTGTGTTTATCTGGATTTTCCTCCCTGTTTCACTTTTAAACTTGTTACAGCTCGAGGTTCTGAGAAATTGTCAGAATCAGCTTTTGATGTCAGTGTTTTTATATTATATTTGTGTTATTTTCAGTGTAAAAGTGTCAAAAACAACCTCATTATTTTACATGAGCCTAAAAAATATGCAAGTCCACGGGACCATGGAACGCATTAACAGGTTTCCCAAACATCCTTATGGGAAAAAATACCTCGAAACTCAGCACCTTTTAAACTCAACGCCAGTCCTAGAACCAATTGATGTTGAGTTTCAAGATACGATTGTATCAGAAAATACATTCATATAACTAAAATTTGTTTAGGCTACCTAATACTCCTGTGTATTTGTTTTAAATTTGTTGTACTTTCTAAAGTAGCAAATGAGTCACCAGTCTAGTGACTACGTACATTTAGGTTACATTGAAGTACTTTTAAAATATAGTATTAATGTCTGCTTTAGGGCATTTTGAGGCATTTATTTAATTCTATTTTAGTGTAAGGGTGGCACGGTGGGTAGCACTTCTGCCTCACAGCAAGAAGGTCCTGGATTCGATCCCCAGGTGGGGTGGTTCGGGTCCTTTCTGTGTGGAGTTTGCATGTTCTCCCTGAGTCTGTGTGGGTTTCCTTCCACAGTCCAAAGACGTGCAAGTGAGGTGAATTAGAGATGCTAAATTGTCCATGACTGTGTTTGACATTAAAACTTGATCTGATGAATCTTGTGTAACCAGTAACTACCGTTTCTGTCATGGATGTAACCAAAGTGTGTAAAACATGACGTTAAAATTCTAATAAACTAATAAATTTGAGTGTAACTTTAGTAGTTTTAGTTTTTGTTTGTTGTTGTGTTATTGATTGTAGTCTTCATCTTCACTAGGGGCGCTGATACGTTACTGCGTCACTTCCGTCACAGCAACACGGAGTGACGTCATCCACGCCAATGGCCGCTGCTCGTTGCTATGCATCAGAGCCTGAAGCCTTTGTTTAGTTTGTTAAATAAATGTGCAGTTTAGCGCAGTTTTTATCAGATTTTATTATTAATAGTGTTTTATACTGAATATTTATTGCATATCACTGCTTATACTGAAGCGTCCTCGTTTGCAAGTAAGTGGTTTATTTATAAGAGCGCTGTTAGCAACGCTGCTGTGATGAGTTTGTTTAGAATTGTTAGATTTTATTTACATTTACAAATAATTCCTGCAGTATTAGTCCTAATATTTAGAAGAATAGATTGTTATAACTGTCCATAGGAAATGAGAAGCTGAAGGGGCGTTACATGGGTTTGTAGTCTTGTGTGTTTTAGTATTAGCAACTAGCATGCTAACAATACCGTTCACACAGTAAAATTTATAAGCTATTGAGTTCATTATGTGTGTTTATTATATGTGTAATCATAGAATGCAGTAGTAATACAGCAAATTCAATCCGAATTCAATTTATTTAAAATAAAAGACCCGCTTTAACTGATCTATTTTGACAAACTTCTACTGTGCGGAACACTGTTACTGTTATTACTGAGCATCTATTAAATTTAGCCGCAGTTTAGTAAAGGCAAGTGTTCGTTAAATCATATAATACGTTCAAATGATTAAGCTCGCTTTCCTAAGAATGGTAACCACTATGTCTGGATTCATAAAGTCCAGGAAAACTAATGGAAAACGCAGTAGATGAAATGTTTAGTAAGGTCACAGTGTTCCGTACAGTTAAATTGATAAGCTATTGAGTTCATTAAGTGTGTTCATTATATGGATAATCATAGAACGCAGTAATACAGCAAATTGAATCTGAATTCAATTTCTTCAAAAGAAAAGGCCCGGTTTAACTGATCTATTTTGACAAACTTCTACTGTGTGGAACACTGTTACTGTTATTACTGAGCATCTATTAACTATTAGCTGAAGTTTAGTAAAGAGAAGTGTCAATTAAATCATATAATAAGTTAAAACGATCAAACTCGCTGTCCTAAGATTCGTAACCACTATGTTTGGATTCATAAAGTCCAGGGAAACAAATGGAAAACGCCGTAGATGAAGTGTTTAGTAAGGTCACAGTGTTCCGTACAGTTGAGTTTTTCATGCAGCACTGTGTAAAGTACAAACCTCAATTACAGAAAAGTGCAGACGGTATGCAAAAGAAAATAATTGATTTGTAACCTTCATAATTTCAACCTGTATAATTGCAAACACAATTATATTTAATTTATGTTTGATCTTACTAACGCCTGCAGCACTTTGTAAATAACAGGTGAGACAGAAGCATGTTTACCATTGTGTTAACCTTTATATAATATATAATTTAAATAGCTAAATCCTAAAATGGAACAAACATGGTGTCTGAAGCTATTCCCGCCTGACCTGGTGCATATATATAGGTCATAAAAGGCCATTTGATATTTTTGCTAGTGCATAATGCACTAAGATATATACCATTTGTTTTTCTGTTTTATTTTTCAGACGTCTAAAAGTGACATGCATTTGTAAAGCATCTTCCATCCAAAGAGACCTCATGGAGCCGACTAACGATGTGGCACTGGACATCATCATCACAAACGTGGTCTCCGTGTTCAGGACCAGGTGCCATCTCAACCTGCGCACTATCGGCCTAGAGGGGAACAATGTCATCTACAAACCAGAAATGGGAGTAAGTTATGGGTCAGAGATATGACCAAAATAGCTTGGGATACTGACAGGCTGGTCACCTACTAAAATAATGAATCAGTAATCAATCAAATGTTCCGCCTTTTATAAATGACGTTATGATGTGACTTGACACAAATCTTAACAAACTGTCTTGGCGAGCCACCATCACACCTTTGTATAGTTACAGTTGGCGTCAGTTTTGCAGGGCAGTCAGTATCAGTCAAATCAATGTTGGTATCAGCCAGCACTCAAAGCTTTGTTAGGAGTCGATACACCAGTAAAAGTAAATGCTAGTGTGTTGGCTGCATGTAAATGTCAGAACAGTAAAAATATCTGACACAAAATACTGGCGGTATTTTTGAAGTTTTATGAACTACAACTGGGTGGCTCAGTGAGTAGCACTGGTGCCTCACAGCAAAAAGGTCCTGGGTTCGATCCCAGGTAGAGCGGTTCAGGTCTTTTCTGTGTGGAGTTTGCATGTTCTCCCATGTCCGGTTTCCTCCCACAGTCCAAAGACGTGCAAGTGAGGTGAATTGAAGATACAAAATTGTCCATGACTGAGTTTTACTGTGTTAAAGACGTGAACTGATGCGGCACGGTGGCGGGGTGGGTAGCACTGTCACCTCACAACAAAAAGGTCTTGGGTTCGATTCCCATGTTGAGCGGTCTGGGTCCTTTCTGTGTGGAGTTTGCATGTTCTCCCCGTGTCTGCGTGGGTTTCCTCCGGGAGCTCCGGTTTTCTCCCACAGTACAAAGACATACAAGTGAGGTGAATTGAAGATACAAAATTGTCCATGACTGTGTTTGTCATTAAAAATCTTGAACAGATGAATCTTGTTTAAGCAGTACCTGTCCTGTCATGAATGTAACCAAAAGTGTGTAACATGACGTTAAAATCCTAATTAACAAATAAATATTAACTCATCAAGTGGATCTGTAACAATTCTTAAAATTGTATAACTGAGTTAAGACAGTACAATGGATTATATGCTGTTTACTTGACCAGTAAACTGAAATCAGGTAATGACCATGTTGACCCATGTGTTTGTTTCCTACCAGAAAGTCTTAATGAAGTTGCGTAAACCACGCATCACTGCCTCCATATGGTCGTCAGGAAAAATCATTTGCACTGGAGCAACCAGGTTTGCAAGTACAAAACTCTTATTTCTTTCCTGTATCACCTTCAGTTAAACCATCAGCACTAATAAACAGTTTTTCAACCTGTTCTGCTTCTCTCTCTAGCGAAGACGAGGCTAAACTGGGTGCCAGAAGGTTAGCCCGCTGTCTCCAGAAGATTGGATTCAAGGTGAAGCTTTTTGCTTTGTCACTGCGGTCACGTATTAAGAGTGACGAGTTGACCAGTTTGTTAAAAATCTGTGTGTTTGCTCTCCTGCAGGTGAAGTTTTCAGACTTTAAGGTTGTGAACGTCCTGGCTGTCTGTTCCATGCCCTTTCAGATCCGTCTCATCGAGTTCACTAAGAACAACCGCCCCATAGCCAGGTACAGCAGTTTTTACTTCCTATCCATGCTTGTTTTAGCTCACCCTGGGCACAGGGTAGCACTTTCGCCTCACAGCAAGAAGGTCCTGGGTTCGATCCCCAGGTGGGGAGGTCTGGGTCCTTTCTGTGTGGAGTTTGCATGTTCTCCCCGTGTCTGTGTGGGTTTCCTCCAGGAGCTCCAATGCAGCCAATTCGAGCTGCTAAAATTTGTCCATCCTGATGGACTGACTACCTGTCCAGGGTGTCCAGCGCAGTTGTAGCCTAGTGGTTAAGGTACTGGATTGGTAATCGAAAGGTAGCTGGTTCAAGCCCCACCACTGCTGGTTGCCACTCTTGGGCCCTTGACCAAGGCACTCGACCCTCAATTGGTTAGACCGAATACTGTCACAGTACTGTAAGTCGCTCTGGACTGAATTTAGCATTTTTGCATCATTAACTTGGTTGTTTTAGTAAATTAAGGGCTTAATAATCAACAGATTAGTCTTTATTTGTATTTGAAAGGGCACAAAAATGGGAAAAACTGTTTATTTGACGGTTTTCATCAAAAGTGGCTCACAAGTAAGAACTTTCAACCTAAACCTACAGCTGAGCAGCAGAGGGTCGTGCTCTAACTGTGACTTTGGGGATTTACTTCTGTATATGAACACCTTCTGTATATTTGCACATCAATAACTGAACTACCACTGCTGTGTTACAGCGCCCTCTATTGGTAAGAAGATTACAGAACATACTGTGGCTCTGGGAAGCTCAGCTACAGTAACCAGTTCGTTGTAGAATCGAGTTAGTGTGTTAAAACTGACTGACTGTTAAATGTTGCCACAATAGGATTTTTGGGGGCTGATATTTTCTTTAAAGGATCATAATACTAAAAATTTAACCAGAAAAGACTTAATTATTTTAAGAATTCACTTTGTCCTGAAGCATGACTTAGAAACACAGGGTTCAGACTGAGTTAGTAGTTTAAAAGAATTATTTAGGTAAAGAAAAGGTGACTTTCATCAGTAGCATCCTGTCTCCAGCAGTTGGAATAAACATTTAACAAGCAAAAAATGTTTGTACTGAAATCTGTAGTGTTTACCAAAGCACTTTTTCAAACTGAATAATAAATTAACAAATAATAAATAGATTTATCCTAAAATCTTCAGCTCTGTGGTCCACAGATTGCAGCTGTAAATTAATTAAAGTTTTCATGAGCAATAACTGTACTTGTATGGTCGTGATTTGCAGATACTGGCAAATAAACCACATGCTCAGGTCATATTTAGAATAAGCAGCTACTTTATGAAAATAAAGTGTCTATATGAAATTACAGTTAATTTTCTCTTCTGTTGTTTCACTAATAGTTTGTTTGTTTTGTTTAGCATTTATAAATAAAATTCTTGGTTTGTTTTGTCATTTTCTTCCTTCAGCTATGAGCCTGAGCTCCATCCTGCTGCTACATACAGAATCAAAAACCTCCGTTCTACAGTGCAGGTTTTCTCCACAGGCAGCATCACCGTCACAGGTAACTTGCCTATGGGTTCTAATTCATCTGAAATGACTTTTTATGACCTTCTGCCATTTATAAATGGCTTTAATGAGTTCCATAGTACTACATATTGTGGGCGGGTGGGAGGCCGAGGCCTAGTGGTGGGTCGGCGTCCAGTCCAGGGTGTGTTACTTCATTGCGTACAGTGATTCCAGGGAAATGTAGTATACGTATTTTATAGTCTACAGGTACCACTGAAATAAAAGTGGAAAATTTCTCAGGGCTTTTTCTGTCTAATAGGGTATAAACTGATTATAGCATTAAGCGCATAACTTGAATATTTACCCACATTAGTAGCCAAACGAAAGCAGCTTGCAGCCCTCACTTCCCTCACTGCTGTATGATAGAAATCAGCGAGTGGTGGTGCATGACAAACCCTGGGTCACGACCCTTGGGTGGGTCACAAGCCACAATTAAATTGAACTTGTACACAAACACGCCTCACAGCGAGAAGGTCCTGGGTTCGATCCCCAGGCGGGGCGGTCCGGGTCCTTTCTGTGTGGAGTTTGCATGTTCTCCCCGTGCCTGCGTGGGTTTCCTCCGGGAGCTCCGGTTTCCTCCAACAGTCCAAAGACGTGCAGTTAGGTAAGCTGGGGCTACTAAATTGTCCATGAGTGTGTGACATTAAACTGATGAATCTTGTGTATCGAGTAACTACGGTTTCTGTCATGAATGGAACCAAAGTGTTTAAAACATGACGTTAAAATCCTAATAAATAATTAATGTACACAAGCACCATCTTGTGGAGGCTTTACGTTACATCTTGTAAACCACAGTGGGACCAGATTGCCACAATTTTTATTAATTAATTAATTATATTTCCCTTTGTGTTTTGCTTTGATGTGTTGTTTGTGTTAACTGGTTCGTGGTAAAATTCATGGACAAAATGTGAGTTGCTTGAAAATCCCTGGTGTATCAGGTCAGGTAAACACACAGGGGGTTACATTCATTTTAAATAGTCAAACCTGCTTAATAGAAGTCCGTGTCCAAATAAATGTCTCCATATTCTTCACCCCTGTCGTCTCCTTATTCCTGAACACATTTTTTTCTTGCGCTCTTTCACAGGACCAAACGTTCAGACTGTTGCCTCAGCTGTGGAGCAGATTTACCCTCTACTGTTCGAGTGTCAGAAACCACGCGTGTAAAACACACATCAGATTTTAAAACGAAGCACCTTATGATTAAACGTGTCGCGACGCCGAGCTGTTCCCGTCAGCGTGAGTCTGAGCAGGACTGAGAAGTCCAAGCTGCCCTTTCAGCTCTGACCTCTGTAACCACCGTACAGCTCAGAAGAAGATCATCACCGTGTACTTCCTGAACATTTTATTCCTTGTTTTTAGTGCTTGGACGGCGTTGGAAGGTCGGACATGAAAGAGCAAACATACTGAGCAGGATATTACATAACATTTACCTACTGTGTGTTCTGTTGAACAGGAACACGGGTGTATAAATCAGTCTGCAGGTCCTGTGTGTATGTGATATGTTTTCATTTTGTATTTTGCAATAAAAAAAGAGAATGAAAGAATTCTGATGTTTCAGAAACCCTGATATAGAGCATGTGTATGAACTCAAAAACTTCTAATGATCAAGATTTCTGTTTTTTTTTTATTAATTTAAAAAGAATTGGTAGAGTCAGATGAGGCACTCCAGTGGCGCAGCAGTCTATTACAGAGCTCCCCAACCTTTTTTGCAGCACAGACCGGTTTCATATAAGATATAATTTCGCGGACCGGCAGAGGCACGACGATTTAAAATAGAATAACTATAGATTGGAAAATCTGTGTGAATCTCGAGCTTTTCTTGATGCAACAAGACGCTGTTCCCACCTAGTGGTGATTGGAGACAATAACACCCCAAGAGTCTGTAATCTGTAATTATTTATTCTTTCTGTGCAGCCCGGTGGTTAGGGATCTGAGATCTAGGTCCGATCATAGCAGTGTTATCGACTGACGGACATGATCGGCAATGTCTTTTGGGTAATAGTTGGCCCTGTTTAGGATATTCCTGCCTTGTGACCCTGACCAGGATAAAGCGGTTCATGAAAATGAAAGTTACCTGAACCTATAGTTGGTAAATGGACCGGCTGTGTCTGTGTAAATTTAAACCAATCCAGAACACAGGTTTGGATCTGTGAAGGTCAGGTGAACATCAGAAGTTCGTCTGGTATGTTCTTATGGACATGTGCAGTAAATACCATTTCACAAAGGATGAGGACAACAAATCATTTGGGATGTACAGTGCTACCCCATAATAAAACAAAACGTGTATTTGTGCCGCTGGTTCTTCACCTCCTATTTTATTGACATTTTCATTCATCTTTTCAGTTAACAAGCGTCAGTTCATGGACATTTAAACATATAAAAAGTTGCTAATTTAGGCAGAAAATTCAGATTTTTGAGTACATCCAGTACATAATAGTTTTCTTAAAAAAACAACAGTCATCAGTTAAAATGGAGCAGTGCTGCTAAGATCAAGTGTAGTATCTGTTTTTATCAGTTTAATATCTGATACGTCCTCTACCCGAGGACCATATATTAAATGGATTTTTAGGCCTGGGAGTGGGAAGAGGGGCTTGCTCCGTCCGCTCCACGCATCGCCCGGGTATTGCATATCAAGCACCCAAAATCTCAAGCCACGTTTGCAGCTACTGGTTAGTAAAGATGTGCAAATGTGTGTGGAGCAAATACAGCGACTCAATCTGTGTACTGCTGGTCTACAGTAAAGTGTAAAGCTGCAAAGGTGAGAGATTTTCGGTGCTTCTGATTGTGAGAAACTGTTCGGCAGCCATGCATGACTACAAAAATGATAACAGACCCATGGCGGCTCTGTGCTTCAAACCGGTTTTGAGTATAGCACTGTTCTCTGATAGGAGGATTGTAAAAACACACCCATAAACAGATGACACTGCCACAGTTTTCAAATCTGACTTAAAAATCTGTTGTTATTATTTCAAAACAATGAATCGATGCTTTACAGTTATTGCAATAACCCTGGAAAACTACATTAAAAAACCTAGTTACTACAGTCAAGTACTTAAATGGTTAAGACAAGGCATCTGAACTCATTACTGTAGTGCATCGGTTTGTGTGTGTGCGCGTGTGTGTGAGGAACAGTAACACGGTTCACAGCAATTTCATAGCTATTTGCTTGACCATTTCTTTTTTCTCTAAAGTATCGTGATCAGCACGGTTTTGTGAGGAATCACTCGATCACTCTCTTAACATCTATTAATCAGGTGATGTGTACGTCCATCGCTGCAGAACAAACTCGTGTTGATTGTGTTAATTCTTCATCATTCGTCTCTCTGATCAGACTGCTGCTAGAGATTTCTCCTCCTGTGGCTGGTCAGTCTTGGGCTTCTTTTGCCATCTCTGGCACAACAGTGTGCTGCCCAGGTGATTCCTGCAAAACAGTAAATACCAGTAACATGGTGAGTGTGAGGATGTATACACTGATCAGCCATAACATTAAAACCACCTCCTTGTTTCTACACTCACTGTCCATTTTATCAGCTCCACTTCCCATATAGAAGCACTTTGTAGTTCTACAATTACTGACTGTAGTCCATCTATTTCTCTACGTACCTTTTTAACCTACTTTCACCCTGTTCTTCAATGGTCAGGACCCCCACAGGACCACCACAGAGCAGGTATTATTTAGGTGGTGGATGATTCTCAGCACTGCAGTGACACTGACATGGTGGTGGTGTGTTAGTGTGTGTTGTGCTGGTATGAGTGGAGGTTTTAAATACCATGTCCACTCACTGTCCACTCTATTAGACACTCCTACCTAGTTGGTCCACCTTGTAGATGTAAAGTCAGAGACGATCGCTCATCTATTGCTGCTGTTTGAGTCGGTCATCTTCTAGACCTTCATCAGTGGTCACAGGACGCTGCCCACGTGGCACTGTTGGCTGGATATTTTTGGTTGGTGGACAATTCTAAGTCCAGCAGTGACAGTGAGGTGTTTAAAAACTCCAGTGCTGAGAATGATCCACCACCCCAATAGTACCTACTCTGTGGGGGTCCTGACCATTAAAGAACGGCATGAAAGGGGGCTAACAAAGCATGCAGAGGAACAGATGGACTAGTCAGTAATTGTAGAACTACAAAGTGCTTCTATATGGTAAGTGGAGCTGATAAAATGGACAGTGAGTGTAGAAACATGGAGATTTTGGAGATACTTCAACCCAGTCGACGGGTCATCCAAGTCATTATACCTGCTGCACTCAACATGTGTACTAAGAGGAGCTACCATCAGCCAAACATTTAATGGACAGTGATATGCACAAGTCTTATGAAATAGGAAATGCCATGCACATTTGTGGGGGTCCTAATAGTTTCTATTTACAATATGTAGGGCCCTACTAAATGCTTAATAAATGGAAGCTACAATACACAGCACAGCCGACCTTAATAGTTGAATGTAAACCTAGAACATCCAGCGACGGTGTGAGGCTTCATGTTCTGTCTCAAAGATGAAAATTCTCGTCCACCAGAGTTTCCCGAGTCGTGTTTGTAGCTGCTTTACACTTTGACATCTTGGACATTTTGACTAAGTGATTGCTAACTGAATTGCCATAGGATTGCTAGGGTGCCTCATAGTGCAAATTAACCAGTAAACGTGAGGCACTTGGGCGCTACGTGAATGAAATATGTTAAACCGCTAAACACAAACTTAGAATTTAGAATTAAAATTTAGAATTTCACAGCAAATTGAATATTACAGGGGAAAAGTCTCGGTTTACGGCTGAGAATTAGGTACGGGCTTAGGTTTTTTTTAACATTACAACCAGTGCTTGAAGTGCGAAAAAGTGCCAGTATTCCCCTTATTCACATGTTATCAGCAAATTATTAAGTATTATATTGTGAACTAATCGTACCTGTCTAATAGTAAACTTCAAGAGGCTTGAAGGTTTGTAGAAAATTCATAATGTTCCTAAATGATCATTTTTTATATGCATCTCAAAACACTGTCGGTTTTTGTGTGGGTCAGGTCTTGTTTTTAAATGTGCAGCAATATGTCAAAACACTTACTAATATTCAGTATATTATACTCATCCATATTTCTATCCATACCAATCTGTACTACACGTTTGTGCTATCTTACTTCATGGCCAGCTCTTTTGAGATCTGTTCCAGCGATCGTCCCTTCGTTTCCGGCACGAACACGATCACAAATATCAGCAGCACGAAGCTCATAGCAGCATATGAGAAGATCACACTGGGTAGGCCGATATTTTCTGTAAACAGTCACACAGACAAAACATTTAATACAAAGAGAGAAGCATATTGTACAAATATAGTAGTATCTGAACTTCATATTCAAACTGACATGAAACATCTCTTGACTTTGTGCTTAGAAATACGACCAAAAATGTTAAAGTTGCTAAATACCAACCAACACTGCAAACTAAAAGGCCAAAGATATTGTTCTTTACTTCAGAACTGAAAAAGAGAACAACAATGCAGGCAGAGAACTCATCATGGGAATAGAAGGACTGGGGACTATGAATAAACGTCTCACTAGATGCTGATGATGGAACAGACAAAAGTCTTTGGGAGGCAAAGTGAAATTATGCACCGGCAAAAAATAGGCTCACAGCGACCCTCTCAAGTTGGACACATCTAACACATCTAAAACATGATATACATGATACATGATAAAAGAACATTCACCAGGACAGCAGAAGTGAGGAGCAGGGGTGGAAATCTGCTCTAAACTGTAATGCCCACAGTTACTGTCGATGCGTTCGCTAGCTGTGTAGTTGGACAGCTTATGTCTGCAGTTTGGCTACACAGCAAAGCGACTGAAACACCGGCGACGCCACCGCATTTCATAACATGAACTAGGTGTGGAATCTGAAGCATGTAGCCAGACTGGCACTTTCTGTCCCTAATTCACTTCATGTATAAAATCCTGAACCTCCACACACATCCAAACCAGACCAGGATGAAGTGATGAAAAACATGAAAATTAAATGTAAACAAATAATTCAAACAGAAATATTTAAATAGTTCGGGTACTTTAAAGTTGTTTGCAGGCAAATGAAATCACTTGGCACTTTCCTAAAACGCATTTGATCCTTTTCAATCCAACATTAGAACCCTGACTGTAGTCGATCCTGCTGAACTGAAGTACCATCATGAACTGTATTTATATTGGGCTGTTTGTGTGATTTTACCTGTGAGTGTAAGGAAGCTCATTGATATGACCAGGTTCATTGCCCAGTTGAAGGCAGAGACCACCGACACGGCTTTTCCTCGAATCCCAGTGGGAAAGATCTCACTCAGAACCACATAGACCACTGCGAAACAAAAATACACCGAGTTAGGATAAAAGCTCTATCTAGCTTTTTTTAAATACACCGTTTTGCCAATAGTATGTCTTTTGAACGACCCTCAGACAGACTCCACAAGAATTTTAAGTGTGTGTTGGAATCCGTCAAACAAGCATTTTATGTTAGACTAAAGAGCCTGGCTTGCAATCAGTGTCCAGTTTAACCCAGACTGGTTTAACATGGTTAAAATCAGGGCACTGTGCAGGCTAGTCGACCTCCTTCATACCAAACTCACTAACCCTTATCTTTAGAGGCCTGACTTTGTGCACAGGAGCATATAGCTCATATGGTGTAGCTTAATCAGCAGGAGGCCTGAACTCTCTCCTCCATTCACATCAGCTCAGAGACGCTCAGGTCCGGCTGGTGTTACGTGATTACTAAATAAGACCAGAATAACATCTCTTCCACTTAAAGCAAAATTTTATCCTGAGGTTTCCAGAGAACCCCCCCCCCCCCCCCCCCCCCCCCCCCCCAACAGGAATACAGGAATGAAAGCTGAAATAAGCAAAAAATTAATAAGAAAAGCTGCATCAATCATTTGTGCAACATTTACAAAAAAACTCAGATCCTGGTGGGACAGATCGATTACCAAATCAAACCCAGAGTGTAAATTCTCATCAGACCAATTGCTGCTATATTGTGTAACTTTCTTATTAATGACATGATCAAATGTCACAACAGGAGTTCCGAGTATCTGTCAGCAGCGCCAGTGCCTGAAGTTCACCTTAAAGCAACAGAGCACTTCCAGCATCCACCTGAATATCAAAGTCACACTGATCTGTTTATTTTTATTTATTTATTATGAACGTCATGTTTTACACACTTTGGTTACATTCATGACAGGACGGGTTGTTTACTTGTTACTTTAGGTAGTTACTTTATTTGTCACACACTCTCTGTACATGATAAAGGTCCCGAAATGATAACCAGTCGGACGTCTACATACAGACATGACTGATGATGTCTGAGAGGGGTGGGGGATGGACCCGAAACCCTACAATGGATTGGCATCCTGTCCTTGGTGTGTTACTGCATTGAATTGAGTAATCATGGAAAAACCCTGAGCAGGATAAACTGGTGGTAAAACATGAAAATAAAATGAAATTACCTTTTTATACACCGATCAGCCATAACATTAAAACCACCTCCTTGTTTCTACACTCACTGTCCATTTTATCAGCTCCACTTACCAACAATTACTGACTGTAGTCCCCCTGGTCAGGACCCCCCACAGGACCACCACAGAGCAGGTATTATTTAGGTGGTGGATCACTCTCAGCACTGCAGTGACACTGACATGGTGGTGGTTAGGGGTGGGTTTATAAAATCGATTTTTCGATTCGAATCGATCTTTATTTGAACAATCCGATATCGATTCATATAAACGCGAGATCGATCTTTTAAATACGCCCCTTTTTACGGTGCACACGGAAATCTGTTACCCCCTTTAATTTCGCGTGACCAGCCAGTGTTTTTTCATGTAACGAGATCTGACCTGCACATCAGTTCAGCATGGCAGAAGCTCAGGTTATGACCACTACACAACTTTTTGCACTGATTTTCGCTCGGCGACGGGTCGGTGCTGGATCCGGGAGGAACTCGGTGTTCGCTCTGCGATCAAAACTCGGCTCTCAATCAATGTGTGAAACAGAGAGGGGAAACACAGGGGGGAGGTTGTAAACAGGTGGTGGAGCGCAATATAGTTTCTATCAGAATACATCAGCACACGCGAGTTTTACAGTATTTCTGACCTGATCGTTCTCTACAAAACAAAATATTTATTAACCTCCAACTCACTACAGAACGATTCATGCTGCTCATGTTGCCAAATCCACTCAGATTCATTTATTTCATCAGCGCACAAACTTTGATCGCTCGCTACTTGTTGATGTGCATGTTTGGACGTGGTATCATTAAACCTTTCATCACTTCTCACGTGTGTTTTTGTGACAGAACGTAGTTTTGGAGAGCAGAGAAGCTCGCCTGTGATTCCCCCTGGTGATAGATGGTGTAGTGTGAGACCCCCCATCGCCGATCAGTCGTGTAGTGTGAACATTACAGCGACCACGTGTTAATCAGAAAGTCGTGTCGTGTAAACTTGGTATAAGCTGTTCAACAGCCAGGTGTATGTTTACATTACATTTACAATGTTGTAGCGTGTCAGATATATAAAATAATAATAAAAAAATGAATGTTACTGTTTTCTGTTTTGGATTAATTATTTATGTAAACAAAATACACAAATATTTTTAATAATGAGTGTTTTGTACAATTATCACCTTCGTTCTCTGAACATCTGTACATATTTAAACAAAACCTGTTAATGTAACTCAAATATGCCTAAATGTGTTGAATCAAAATTGAATCAAAATTGAATCGAAAATCGAATCGAAAATCGAAGATCGAATCGAATCGGGACCTTGTGAATCGGAATCGAATCGATCCAGGAAATTAGTAGCGATACCCAGCCCTAGTGGTGGTGTGTTAGTGTGTGTTGTGCTGGTATGAGTGGATCAGACACAGCAGCGCTGCTGGAGTTTTTAACTACCTCACTGTCACTGCTGGACTGAGAATAGTCCACCAAGCAAATATATCCAGCCAACGACACCCCGTGGGCAGCGTCCTGTGACCACTGATGAAGGTCTAGAAGATGACCGACTCAAACAGCAGCAATAGATGAGCCATCGTCTCTGACTTTACAGCTACGAGGTGGACCGACTAGGTAGGAGTGTCTAATAGAGTGGACAGTGAGTGGACACGGTATTTAAAAACTCCAGCAGCGCTGCTGTGTCTGATCCACTCATACCAGCATAACACACACTAACACACCACCACCATGTCAGTGTCACTGCAGCGCTGAGAATGATCCACCACCTAAATAATATCTGCTCTGTGGTGGTCCTGTGAGGGGCCTGACCATTGAAGAACAGCATGAAAGCAGGTTAAAAAAAAGTATGTAGAGAAACAGATGGACTACAGTCAGTAATTGTAGAACTACAAAGTGCTTCTATATGGTAAGTGGAGCTGATAACATGGACAGTGAGTGTAGAAACAAGGAGGTGGTTTTAATGTTATGGCTGATCGGTGTATAAGTGATATGGGTGTTGGAGGAGCTCCCTCTTAATTTTCCCATCTTGAGCAACACTTACTTGGTCCCAGACTGAAGGAGAAAGCTGCCACGTAGACGAGCAGACTGACCAGAGAGATCCATTTCAGAGACGGAGACACCTCGCTCACAGATTCCAGTCCTGAGTCCCTGTCCTGTGTGAGGTTTAAAATCCACGGTACCTGAGTGTGGTTGAAAGCATGATGGTTCTGTCCTGAAAATGAATGTGCATGATTAAACAATCCCTGGTGTCCATCTGTCCTAACACCAGTGTCCAGTCCCTTCCACGCTGAGCTCTGATTAAGCGGAGCGTGGTTTTGGCACAAACTGGCGACTTGGGTTTGGCTGTGCAGTGTCACCACACCGAGCGTTGCTGTTGACAGGGTCATGACGACAGCGCCCAGACAGAGAAAGGTTTTGGGCCCTACCCGGTCGACCAATAGAATCGCAGGAACAGTGCCAACCAGTTTGACCACACCGAGGCCGGTAGAGGCGAGCGTGGCGGCCTGATTGCTTTGGAAGCCCACGCCGCGGAGTACAGTAGAGGCGTAGGCTAGGAGATTAGGCTGCCCTGTCGCTTGCTGGAGGAACACCAATGCTGCGCCGATAAACAGTCTTCTGCGCATGTTGGCACGAGAACTGAACAGATCCGAAAAGCCCTGCTGGCGCTCGGCACCCAGAGCTGCCGTGATCCCCCGGATTTCCTCCTCGACGGATTCAGGAACGGTGCCCCGTAAGCGGGCGAGCGTTTCTCGCGCCTCATTTTCTCTCCGCCGAGCAAGAAGAAACCGAGGACTTTGAGGCAGAAATGGCATGATGCACATCTGCAAACCGGCGGGCACCAGCACCCCGCTCAGGGTGAACCTCCAACCCTCCGCGATTTCAGCGAACACCCAGCTTAACCCGAATCCCAGCAGCACTCCCAGCACCACCTGCAGCTCGTACACGCAAATGCACCTTCCGCGCCAGGCGGCGGGCGCCACCTCCGCTACGTACAGGCACGCCGCCGTACCGGAGAGCGCCACGGCCATGCCCACCACCACGCGGCCCGCCACCAGCGTCCAGAAGGAGGGAGCGGAGACGCTCAGCAGGGTGCCGCACGCACACAGAGCCGCCGTGAGGATGATGGAGAAGCGACGGCCGTAGCGATCCACGATGGCACCGCCGGCCACGGAGAGGAGGAAGGCTCCGAGCAGGAGGGCGCCCACGGCTTGTTCCTGCTGTGGGCATGTGAGCGCCAGCACCTCCCTGAGCTGGAGCAGAGCTCCGGAGATCAGACCCATCTCATAGCCCAGCATCAGCCCGCTGAGAGAGGCCACCGACACAGAGCACACCACCAACCCTGCTACACCTCCTGCAGAGAGAGAGAGAGAGAGAGAGAGAGAGAGAGAGAGAGAGGGGGACAGCAATCAGTACAGCTGTTTGTATTTATCTATCTACACTATATGAACAAAAGTATTGGGACACCACAAACATTGTCAAGAGGTTAAATAAATTAATTATATACAGGAAAATACAGCTCCCAACTTTGCAGCAACAGTTTAAGGAAAGCCCTTTCCTTCCAGAAAACTCTATACATAAAGTAAAGCTCAATTTAAAGAAACTCCAGTGTCCCAGCCATCAGTGCCCAGCCATACAAATACTTATTAGACCAAATGGGCACAAATTCCCACAGACATATTTCAAAGTCTTGTAAGAAGGCTCCTCAGAAGAGTGGCTGTTGTTATAGCTGAAAAGATCACACAGAGTTCACTCTATTTTAATAGCATTTGTTTTTTTAAATGGGATGTCCAACAAGCTCATGGTCAGGTGTCCATATAATTATAAATAACCATATAATGTACAGTGTATCACAAAAGTGAGTACACCCCTCACATTTCTGCAGATATTTAAGTATATCTTTTCATGGGACAACACTGACAAAATGACACTTTGACACAATGAAAAGTAGTCTGTGTGCAGCTTATATAACAGTGTAAATTTATTCTTCCCTCAAAATAACTCAATATACAGCCATTAATGTCTAAACCACCGGCAACAAAAGTGAGTACACCCCTTAGTGAAAGTTCCTGAAGTGTCAATATTTTGTGTGGCCACCATTATTTCCCAGAACTGCCTTAACTCTCCTGGGCATGGAGTTTACCAGAGCTTCACAGGTTGCCACTGGAATGCTTTTCCACTCCTCCATGACGACATCACGGAGCTGGCGGATATTCGAGACTTTGCGCTCCTCCACCTTCCGCTTGAGGATGCCCCAAAGATGTTCTATTGGGTTTAGGTCTGGAGACATGCTTGGCCAGTCCCTCACCTTTACCCTCAGCCTCTTCAATAAAGCAGTGGTCGTCTTAGAGGTGTGTTTGGGGTCATTATCATGCTGGAACACTGCCCTGCGACCCAGTTTCCGGAGGGAGGGGATCATGCTCTGCTTCAGTATTTCACAGTACATATTGGAGTTCATGTGTCCCTCAATGAAATGCAACTCCCCAACACCTGCTGCACTCATGCAGCCCCAGACCATGGCATTCCCACCACCATGCTTGACTGTAGGCATGACACACTTATCTTTGTACTCCTCACCTGATTGCCGCCACACATGCTTGAGACCATCTGAACCAAACAAATTAATCTTTGTCTCATCAGACCATAGGACATGGTTCCAGTAATCCATGTCCTTTATTGACATGTCTTCAGCAAACTGTTTGCGGGCTTTCTTGTGTAGAGACTTCAGAAGAGGCTTCCTTCTGGGGTGACAGCCATGCAGACCAATTTGATGTAGTGTGCGGCGTATGGTCTGAGCACTGACAGGCTGACCCCCCACCTTTTCAATCTCTGCAGCAATGCTGACAGCACTCCTGCGCCTATCTTCCAAAGACAGCAGTTGGATGTGACGCTGAGCACGTGCACTCAGCTTCTTTGGACGGCCAACGCGAGGTCTGTTCTGAGTGGACCCTGCTCTTTTAAAACGCTGGATGATCTTGGCCACTGTGCTGCAGCTCAGTTTCAGGGTGTTGGCAATCTTCTTGTAGCCTTGGCCATCTTCATGTAGCGCAACAATTCGTCTTTTAAGATCCTCAGAGAGTTCTTTGCCATGAGGTGCCATGTTGGAACTTTCAGTGACCAGTATGAGAGAGTGTGAGAGCTGTACTACTAAATTGAACACACCTGCTCCCTATGCACACCTGAGACCTAGTAACACTAACGAGTCACATGACATTTTGGAGGGAAAATGACAAGCAGTGCTCAATTTGGACATTTAGGGGTGTAGTCTCTTAGGGGTGTACTCACTTTTGTTGCCGGTGGTTTAGACATTAATGGCTGTATATTGAGTTATTTTGAGGGAAGAATAAATTTACACTGTTATATAAGCTGCACACAGACTACTTTTCATTGTGTCAAAGTGTCATTTTGTCAGTGTTGTCCCATGAAAAGATATACTTAAATATCTGCAGAAATGTGAGGGGTGTACTCACTTTTGTGATACACTGTATCTATACTCTGATTGAGTATAGACACCCATTTATCATGTAGAATGTCAGAAATTCTGAGTTTCGACCTTCAGGCAAACAACCTAATGTAGTCACCTGTAATGAGAGAGTCTTAAATTTACATACACCGATCAGCCATAACATTATGACCACCTCCTTGTTTTTAAACTCACTGTCCATTTTATCAGCTCCACTTACCATTTAGAAGCACAGAGTGGACAGTGAGTGGACACGGTATTTAAAAACTCCAGCAGCGCTGCTGTGTCTGATCCACTCATACCAGCACAACGCACACTAACACACCACCACCATGTCAGTGTCACTGCAGTGCTGAGAATCATCCACCACCTAAATAATACCTGCTCTGTGATGGTCCTGTGGGGGTCCTGACCATTGAAGAACAGCATGAAAGGGGGTAACAAAGCATGTAGAGAAACAGATGGACTACAGTCAGTAATTGTAGAATTACAAAGTGCTTCTATATGGTAATCGGAGCTGATAAAATGGTGGTTTTAATGTTATGGTTGATCAGTGTAAGTAATTTAATGCTGGATTTCTAAGCGACAGAAAGGCACTGGGGATGTTCCACATGATTTCTTATAAACGACACCTACACTACTGTGAGCATTATGGAATTTGGTTCAGCTGGGTGGTGACCAGAATCCAGCAGGCTGAGGTTAAGCCAGGCACTGTTTTGGTCCACTCTCACCTACATGACAAGGCTACGCTCCACAATTATCACTGAAAAAGCTTCTGTGTATTATAATAATAATAATTATATAACCAGTTGTTGCTGTTTACTGAACCACATTCACCCACGGCTAATCACCACACCCTGATATTATACCGTGCTGGTACAATGACATTGCTGTGGTTAATCTGGTTAATCTGGATAAAATATGTTACTTATGTGTACTGGGAGTAGAAGTATTCAACCATGATTATTTGTGTTATTTCATGTGTAGTATGTTGACACCTTTTGTTCACACAACAATGAGAGAATCTATTAAACCCAGAACAAACACCTTAAACTTAAAATAATCCACAAGTCAAAAGTTCATGGGACCACAGGTAATTATTGTTAAACTGGTGCACCTCAAAATGTCAACAAACTAACCTAGTACAGGCCTCTCTCTCAACAGCAGTGTGTTTGTTTGGGGTTTAACACCATGTTTGCACATATTTGTGATACTCATGGCAGGAGGGCAGGATGAGTGTTTTAGTTTGTTGTTCTTGTTAGTATTTGTTTTCTGGTGTTACTCTTATACATACATTTTTATTTTTATGATCGTAAGAAGGCACGGTGGCTCGGTGGGTAGCACTGTCACCTCACAGCAAGAAGGTCCTGGGTTCGATCCCCAGGCGGGGCGGTCCGTGTCCTTTCTGTGCGGAGTTTGCATGTTCTCCCCGTGTCTGCGTGGGTTTCCTCCGGGAGCTCCGGTTTCCTCCCACAGTCCAAAAACATGCAGTCAGGTTGATTAGAGACACTGAATTGCCCTATAGGTGAATGTGTGTGTGCCCTGCGATGGACTGGTGCCCCACCCAGAGGGTTACTGTGTGCCTTGTGCCTATTGAAAAGCTACCCTCATTTTTTTTACTTTACTTTTATTGTCTTGGCCACGCCTGCATAATCGTTCACTCAATAACAGTTGTGTGACAACATGAAAGTGTTCAAAATTTATTATTCTGAATTTAATCTGGACATTTAATTAAACCCTTTTTATCCTGGTCAGGGTTGCGGCAGGTCCTGGTTCCAGTGGGCAACACTGGGCGTAAGGCAGAAATACCCTGGACAGGGTGCCGATCTATCGCAGGGCTTCATCACCTCTCTCAGACACAGCCGATCACCCAGCAAGATGACAGCAACAAGAAATTTCCTTTCTGTGGACTGACTGACTGACTGACTGACTGACTGACTCACTGACTCACTCACTCACTCACTCACTCACTCACTCACTCACTCACTCACTCACTCACTCACTCACTCACTCACTCACTCACTCACTCACTCACTCACTCACTCACTCACTCACTCACTCACTCACTCACTGATGGTGTATGTGAAGTTAATAAGAGCTTCTGGGCTTTTAGTTTATCTACATGTACTTTAGTGCTGGCTCAGATAGCTCCAGATAAGAATTTAATTAATTAATAATTACTATGCTGGCTCAGACAGCTCCATATAATAATTTAATTATTATGATTATGTCCATTGTCTACAGCACTAACTAAGCAACAACATTATAAGAAAAACCCTTGTTATAATCATTAGACAATATTATATATTAAAAAAAAAAACATATTGAAGGTTATTGCAATCTCTTCTCTGAAAACAACCCACAGTTCCTGAGCATTTTGTTCTACTGTTGGTGTATCTAAAGCTGACAGAAGCTTCTGAGCTTTTGTTCTTCCACATGTACTTGAGCACATGCTTTAAAAAAGCTCTGCTTGGTCCGACAGCTCCATTAAAATCAAGATTTATAACTAATAACTGCGTGAAATGTGACTTTGAATTGGTTTCTAATTACAGACAAGTTGTAACGATGTGCGTTTTTAAATGCAGTAATGTACTGCATAATGTGTAACGTAATGTGTAATGTGTAACGTGCATGATAGTATGTTTGTGTGTAGTCAATGTGTAAACCTGTTTTAATTATTAATTATTAAGGTTAAACATTAATTTAATAGCTAAGTTAGTGTGTCCTAAATATACTGAATATTGGCTGAGGAATTTTGTTTATGTCCATGACTCTGACTAGGGTACAAACTGAACAAGCTTAACGTTTACCTGGCTCAAATGTTCTTCTGGCTTAAAAGATGGTTGTAATTATTAAACAGCATTGTACAAAACAAGAACATTGCATAACGTTAGAACTAGCAAACAAATGGATGTTTTCCACTCTTTATCTTCCCCTTTTTTAAATTAAGCAATGTCTTATATACTTGAACTGTGTGGAAAACAGTCACCTAGACCACTTTGTTCATTGTGGCTGACAGCAGGAATACAAAGCCCACGGTTAACTAACAAGCTCACAAATTCTAATCAAAATATAAAACACATCACTGAGGTCCTCATGATTTACTTAATTGAAAAACAGCTTCATTTGGCAAAGCAAAAACATGTGAGCAGAACTAGTGAAGCATTCTGAATAGAGATTTTAAACAAAGTCGGTAGAAAACAGTCACAAGGTAAAAAAAAACACGTGTTTCATAAAACTGAGCAGCTGGCAGGATATTAAAGCTCTTTCTGTCAGCATTCGTGTAGATCAGCCGAGTTCTGACTTAATATTTAAGCAAGATGCAAAACATCCAGATAATTTTGTAAGCAAAATACAGGTTAAATTCAGCCTCCATACTGACACAAAACAGCTTCTGTCACACACAAGTCCTCAGGATTCATGTAGCTCAGCCGCAATAAACAGAAGAACCATAAAAAAACATCATCATGATGATTTGGGCACTTGAGTAACCCAGGGGTAAATGACACTAGCTCACTACTGCTGGGATCCAGGGTTTGAAACCTCAAAGGTGCTATCAGCTGGACGGGAGTCTACATACAGACACGATTGGCTATGACTGGGGGGGGAGGGGGAACCACGATTTATTGGCACCCTATTCGTTGTGTATTACTGCACTGCTCCCAGTGCAACCCACCTCAACCCTGACCAGGATAAAGTGGTGGAAAAATCAAATGAAATAAAAATTACTATCATTTATAACCTTTTATATTTATAATCTATAATTTATAATCATTTATTAACTTTATAGCTTTTAGTCTAAACATACATTTATGTGTAGATGGGTTAAGGACATTTCTCAAGGTGGCAACCTGGTAGTGGTGGGGATTAAACTAGCAACCTTCTGATGATCCAGTACCTTAACCACTGAGCTCCCACTAGCACATTTAAATACGTTGTGCAAATTCTGTACATTTGTGTAAGTAATCCTGTAAACCCTTCACGATCTGTGGAGGTAAAGGAATGAAGACAGAGCTACATTACTGCGTGGTAGGTTCATACCTGTGTGCGCAGGTGTGGTTTTCTCAGTGTTTGTGTGTAAATCCTGAGAGTGCAGACCAGCCCTGTTCAGGAGGTCGGAGGTCACTTGGTTGGGCTCAGCCAGGGTGTCCATGCTCTCCCAGCAGGGCTGTGCAGCTGCATAAAAGGACAGAGAAATACAAAGCAGTGAAAAAGTGCTGAAGCGGTCAAGACAGATCCCTCATACTGTCCACCGGTGTGACTGGGTTCATGAGCGGTGTGTGTGCTGCAGTGCTGTGTGTGTGAACGTGTAGCTTTTTTCCGTTTCACCTCTTGCAGTGAAGGTTGTGAGATTAGGCTCAAATCTAATTCCCTGCATCTGTCTAAAATCTGGCAGTGTTTATTAGCGTTAACAAAAGTGCAAAAACTGCAAAAAAAAAATACTCATCTGATAGATAGTTTGATCTTCTGAGACTCATACCGCGCTGAAAAAAAATAATTGCACATTTTGTATGTCTTTATTACTATAGATTTCTCATGAAACAAAACATATTACACAATGGAAACTGCAAAAAAGCAAAAGTGTAAAGTAAAAGCTAGACTAAAGGTCAAAAACAATCACAGACAGTAAAAAGCAGGGGTCTTCACAGCAGCCTCTAAGCAAATCACAATATAAAGCTTGCTTGAATGTGCATTCAGGACTGACCTGTTTTTGGTGGTTCTTTGACCAAGTCTAACCATTCAGACAATCAGGTTTTGGAAGCACGACAACTTGGGGTTTCGTTGTAACCTTGGCAGGAGAACACCACTCCATGCCTTAAAGCAGGGGTGGGGAACCTTTTACTAGACACCTCACAGCAGGAAGGGCGTGGGTTCGATTCGGTTCATGTGGAGTTTGCATGTTCTCCATGTGAATTTGTGGGTTTCCTCCCATAGTCCAAAGACATGCAGTCAGGCCAACTGGAGCTACTAAACTTGCCTTAGGTGTGAATGTGTGCCCTGGCCACCTGTCCAGGGTGTTTCCTGCCATTTGCCCAGTAAATCAGACCCACTGCAACCCTGACCAGGATAAAGCAGCAGTAAAACATACTGAATTGCAGAAGTTATTGAAGTTCCAAGGCTGCTAAAACATACAGAATATGCAAATTCCACTTTCAAATGAGCAACAAATGCTAAAGAAACCAGGTTAATGCTTGAATGATCCTGTAACAGCTTTAAATTGAGTATATATTTAAGAAATATAGGTTTAATGTGCCTTTGTGTAGATATTTTAATCATTATTGTAGGGTAATCAATGTGCAGATTGCAGAAATGTCAACAATATGAATACAACCACAACACAAGTTTGGCCAAAAGTGTCAAGGTCAGTTTAACTTCAGCAGGCATGCATGCATGGATAGATAGATAAAATAAATAATAAATAAATATAAAATAATTAAATAAATAAAGCACTACACAGAGTGTATCTTGTGTTGCAGTGTAGTGAGTTTAGTCTGCATGCTGTCAATTTGGAAGCAGCTGATGTTCGTTATAGGAAGTAATGAACCATTTTAGTGTTATAAAAGAGGGTAAATCTCACCTGCTACCATTATAACAAGTCAGGACTGTTCCTCCGACTTTACTGCATCAACTCCATCATGTGAATCTCTTCTTTCTTCCCGGTTTTGGAAGCCACACTGTTTTTTACGCCACTCTTATGCCTTCGCTTAAGTCTTGGCTGCGTTTAAAAAACAGCACAGCACCCTACAGCATAGTGAGCTAAAAATTGTGCAAGACCAACCGTCACCCCTGCTTTCTCACACACTACCTAGTACGCTAGTGTGCAATTCTAAACCTGCCTTAGAACTCCGTGACAAGACGGCCGTTTTAACCGTTAGATCGATGCACACTATGTAGTAGGCTAGTGTGTGATTTGGGACGGGGCCCGGCTTGTTTTGAACAGCTGTCTGAGTGCAAGCCCCGCCCACTTCGAAATAACAGATCCTAGTTAGGAGCGTGCACGGCGGCCGGAGCGCAGGGTTGCCAGGTTGACAAAAAATCACTCTCCTTTGATACGCCAAACTAGAGGTGTGCGATGCTGCAAAATTTGGTATCGATCCGATACCAAGTAAATACAGGGCCAGTATCGCCAATACCGATACCAATACCGAAACTTTTTAATAATTAAGGTAGATGCATCATCAAATTGCTAAATCTGAATGAATTTTCATGACCTTTATGTGTATTATTGTAATACATACATTTTTTTTGTAAGTAGCTGCTCTCAGTAGGGTTGTAAATAAATTCAGTTGTTTAAAGCGGTCCGATTTCTTGTTTCTGGTGCTTTACTTTCTCACACTGTTACCATCATGGCGTATCACCACAAAGCGGCTAACTCGTACCACATAGTTGTGTTTGCTGGGTGAATAAATCTGTACATTTTTAATAGTGACCGAATACGTGTGTCCTTGTTTATTTAAAAAAAAAAAATGATGCTTTTCTGTTTACATTAATAAGCACAAAGTCCAAAGAAAAAATCTCTCATTCACCAAAACACAGAATAAGAGCCTCACTACGCATGCTCCGATTCATTTGCGCAAAGTGCGTAAGGTGCGTTCATACTTTACGTACATATAGTTTACACTATTATTTCCATAAAATTGACCCTGTTTCTGTATCTGCAAAGCAAAGTTTTCAAAAACGTACAATCTTCCAATGCCTACCAACGTACCGATGTCTGTTAGTACCACAACAAAACACAGCAGAGCAGGAGGGGAGGAGCGAGGTAAGCATGTAAGATGTTGTATCGATCCGATACCAATACCAACGTTGATATCGATAATATTGATATTTGGATCGATCTGCCCACCAGTATAAAACCATTCATGTTTACTAACTGCTCGATCCTGATCAGGGTCGCCGTGGGTCGTGTGTTAGCCTCTAACACTGCAAGAAAGGCAGGAGAAAGTGGATAAGGGGAATTCTGCCATTCTAAAACATTCCTTCCATATAAATGACTGACAAATCCTAACATTGAACAAAGCTAGTGAGTGGAAAATGTTTATAATATTTATAATTTACATTTGAATATTGGGAGGTATTTTGAGCATATCTGAATGGGGGGGGGTATATTGGGATTACAGTCTTGATTCACACCCAGAAGCATCCAGTTCACCCTCTGTTATTAATTTGAGTTGTCTAAATACTTTTTACAGACAGCAAATGAGGTGCTTGATCATAATGTAAATATTCACCAAGACTGTAAATAAACACATATTCGAAAACTCTAAACTTTAATAGCACTGATGTGATTATCTGCTTATTTAGCTGGACAGTCAGCAAGCCAAGACGAGTAAAGCTGGTTTAGCCAGTTGCTTGCCTGCACCCACCAAATATTATGCTGGTCCTGCTGGTGAGCAGCTGTGGTTTAAACTGCTGTTCTTATTGTATGTGTTTAGAAGCCAGTTTTTCTGCTTGATTTTAAATTCATATGACAAGATTTTTACACTACTCCCTCTTTCAAAGTTTCTTCCGCTTTGCTGGCAGAACAGCAGAGTCGATTTTGGAAAATGACTTTAGGGATTAACTGTGATGAGGCCTAGGGTTAGAATTGATGAGGCTCACAGTCAGCAGTGCAATATTTGTAAAAAGTCGATTAGGTCACATAACACATACATGTTTCATTTATATATCCTCTCTATACCAGCTTATATTAGTTTTCATTCAGTCAAGTAACTTGAGTCAACAGTAAAATCTTAACAGCAAAACATACATAAACTGAGAAATAATTACATTTAAACTCAAAACTTTCATTTCATTCCTATTTTAATTGATTCTGTTAAACTTGTTCTGTTGTTAGACAGACAGACAGACAGACAGACAGACAGACAGACAGACAGACAATCGTCTCATTGTTTTCTGTCCAGTTTAAACACATTTTGTCACATCTTTTGACATTTTTGATCTGGCTAAAAGGCAAAAATGCCATAACGTCCAAACCACAATTATTATTATTATTATTATTATTTTTATTATTATTATTATTATTATTATTATTATTATTATTATTATTATTATTATTATTATTATTATTATTATTATTATTAATAAACTTTCACTGTCGTTTAAACTATTTTACTTCCTAAACACAGTAAACATTTTACAGTGGTTCTGGCTTCCTCTAGTGGCTGAGGAGGCCTTAAACATGTTACAGACAGTTGAAATCAACCCACTGGGGGGCGCTATAGAACAATAAATCACTTTAGGATCAGGCTTAACCTGTCTCAATGCACTATAGTGTTTAATACATAACCTTATGCATCTCTCACAGGATTAAGTTCATGCTATTTTATACAGTTTAATTTCAGACTTCCTGTTAAATAAGGCTATTAAAAATATAACTGATGATTGACTTGACTACTACATGGTACATGATTGCATTGTAACAGAGCCTCCAGCCTAACGGTAACAGTTCAGCATTTATACCCACGAGTGCTCTTTGCCCACAGACACGGTCTTAGTTCTTGTAGAAATCCCTCCCAGAAGAGCAAAGGCTATTACATCTGCACATAGAGCAAATACAGGATTGTCCATGATTTTGTAATGGAAGGTGACCACATACTTTTGAACACAGTCCAAAATCTTGTGGGAGTCCTTCCCAAACAAGTGGAGGCTACTATACCAGCAAATCCATATCTGTGCCCATGGATTTAGAATGGAAGATGTCCACAAACTTTTGACCATCCAGTGTATGTGTTAGGCACTCAGGTGGCACAGTGGTCCATTATTGCTGATACCTGGGTGGGTGTGCTAAACCTGAAGCTCTGCGATGGATTGGCGCCCTGTACAGGGTATACCCGCCTTCTGCTTAGTGTTTTCTGGTGAAACCAGACACCATGTTAAGTAAATACTTTTATTATGTTTAAAATGAACGGACGGCATCTCCCTTTAAATCCACTGAGGGAAAAGAGAAATGACTATACAAGAGGTCAATGTTTATGTGTGTGTGAATGTGTGTGTGTGTGCGTCAGAGGAGTTTGTTGTGTAAGAGTCCTGACGCACAAGTCTGTAAAATAAGGGCAGAACTGAGGGAGGAAAGTCCATCTGCCATCAGGTGATCTGTTAAACAATGCAGCCAATGTCTGGAAAAAATCACCCTGTGAATACAGTACAGGCTGGCATGTGAATAAATGTGAGGTGGTATGTGTGTATGCCTATAATGGGAAGTTTGGCATAAGCTAATAAAGCCTTGTGCTGGGTTAGGTACCATCTTTTGTTCCTCTGTGCATGAAGCTCTATATACACACAAAGAAAAGCTCGGTTTAAAGGAACTCCAGTGTCCTGCACAGAGCCCTGACCTCAGCACCACTCAACAGCTCTGAAACATTAGAACTGGACCAACATCAGAGCCCAGCCATACAAACGCTCTTTTGACTGAATGGGCACAAATTCCCACAGACATACTTTTGTGAGAAGCCTTCTTAGAAGAGAGGCTGTTGTTATGGCTCAAAGATCACATAGAGGTCAGTTTATTGTAATAGCCTGTGTTTTGGAAGTTGTCCAGCAAGCTCATGATCAGTGTCCAAATGCTTTTGGCCATATAGTGTATTTTGACTCAAAACCATATATATAGTATATATACTGATCAGCAATAACATTAAAACCACCTCCTTGTTAATACATTTACTGTCCATTTTATCAGCTCCACTTACCATATAGAAGCACTTTGTAGTTCTACAATTACTGACTGTAGTCCATCTGTTTCTCTGCATGCTTTGTTAGCCCCCTTTCATGCTGTTCTTCAATGGTCAGGACCCCCACAGTACCACCACAGAGCAGGTATTATTTAGGTGGTGGATCATTCTCAGCACTGCAGTGACACTGACATGGTGGTGGTGTGTTAGTGTGTGTTGTGCTGGTATGAGTGGATCAGACACAGCAGCGCTGCTTGAGTTTTTAAATACCGTGTCCACTCACTGTCCACTCTATTAGACACTCCTACCTAGTTGGTCCACCTTGTAGATGTAAAGTCAGAGACGATCGCTCATCTTTTGCTGCTGTTTGAGTCGGTCATCTTCTAGAATCTAGACCTTCATCAGTGGTCACAGGACGCTACCCACGGGGCGCTGTTGGCTGGATATTTTTGGTTGGTGGACTATTCTCAGTCCAGCAGTGACAGTGAGGTTTTTAAAAACTCCATCAGCGCTGCTGTGTCTGATCCACTCATACCAGCACAACACACACTAACACACCACCACCATGTCAGTGTCACGGCAGTGCTGAGAATGATCCAGCACCTAAATAATACCTGCTCTGTGGGGGTCCTGACCATTGAAGAACAGCGTGAAAGGGGGCTAACAAAGCAAGCAGAGAAACAGATGGACTACAGTCAGTAATTGTAGAACTACAAAGTGCTTCTAAACAAGGAGGTGGTTTTAATGTTATGGCTGATTGGTGTATATATATACTGTATATATATATATAGAGAGAGAGAGAGAGAGAGAGAGAGAGGAGAGAGAGAGAGAGAATTTGTACCCGAGGTAACTGACTCATCTGTAGGCAGTTATTTATTACCTCTTTGGAACTGGCAAATCCTTCTGATTCAGTACAGAAGAAGGCAAAGGGCGGCTGAAGAAAAGACAGACCAACTCTGGATCATCTGCTAAATGCTGTAAATGCGAGTTGATGCCAAAGACGACAGCGCTTTTAAAAAAGCTCTAATGTGAGGCATAAATAAATGAAAAGTTTGGGCAAAATAACAATAAACTTTTATTGCAAACCAAACAGTCACATTTGACAATGTACAGTACATCTTCTGGACAGGTATTGTTACGTAGAAGCATATCCTTAGTTCCACATATATTAAAACTAATACACGGACTCGAAATATACAAACAAACTTAAATAGCAGTACACAGTAATATCGAGTGGAATGTGGCGAGCAGGAGGCTGGAAGACTAAGGTGAGACTAAGGCGTCTGATTGGTCGGGTCAGGCGTCCATCTACACACACACACACACACACACAGCAGCAGAACCTTTCCAGCGTTTGGTCCACTCGATCATGGTACAATAATAAACATCACGGTCAAGTCGTGGGAAACAAAGAAAAATCGAGACGTGACGGTTAAATCAGTGTGGTGAGAAACGGTAGATGTGCAAGACCAAACCTGGGGTCATGTGGTCGTCAGAGGCTGGTCACATGACCGGCGTGAGGAGACGGGGTGGGAGATGAAGGCACATATACGTATACGTCAAGGCTGGACGATATGACAGCATGATATTGAATTTGTATCTGTATTACTTGACTTTTTGGTCATTTATTCATCATTCATAATCACTGATCCTTAACCAAAAACTATTTATATTAAGCCAATCCACATACTGACATGGTTTTGTAAGGGAATAGAAAACCAAAAGCACGAATCCAAAACTAAAACCCATGCAGGCACAAGGAGAACATAACAAACTTCACTGAATGTCTGTTTTACCACCGCTTTATCCTGCATGTCTGTGGACTTGTGGGAGGAAAACAAAGCACAAGGAGAACATACAAAATCCACACAGAAAGGACCCTGACTTCCCGGTAGAGGAATCGAACGCAGGCCCTTTTCATTCCTAACAAACTTTACACAATAATAAATTGAGTACATATTAAAGAAATGAGGATTTGGCATGTTCTCCACAATTTAAAATGCGGCACTATGGTTCTCTTAGTGCTGGTAAAACTAAACGTTGCCATCTCGCCCAGCCCTGATATAAATACATCCTGGAAAGCTAAACTTTGACGTTTTACGTTTCCAGACAGCGACACCCACGGTCAGGATGATGTGTGGTGAGAAAATAAAAACAAAAGTCCATCGAACAGCGTTCCTGCTCTCTCTCGATGTCCATTAACAGCGACCCAGGCGTAAGCGGAGAAGCGATCATGCTTTTTGCGCACACGATGACGGTGATGACGAAGATAAAGATGAAGTCGGTTCTGCCTCGTGAGATTCGGGCCTTTAAAGCGAGGCCTGTGGAGCTGCCTAAGGCCATGTGCAAACAAACCCCCCCAATCCGGGGTGGAGGGGGGGGGTGAAATGGGGCTGGCTTCATTCTCATAGTGATGCACTACAGGTGGGAATCCATGGGACGGCATTTCCATGGCGATGATCTACAGTTCAGAGTCTATGGTGCGGCGTGTCCGGCGATCTACAGGTACGAGTCCATGGCGGGGGCGTAGGAGAAGCCCAGGAAGGCCTCGGCCGCCTCGCTGATGCTGGCCGTCACCAGGGCGCTGTCCGGAGAACAGCCGATGGAGCTGGGCACCGGCTCTTCTGTGAACTCGGGGTCGAAGTGTTGCAGGTCGTTAGGGCCGGTCTGAAAAGTGAAATTAACTTTGGTGAAAAACTATGTAAACAGGATATTTCACAGATTTATATTAAATAATACAATCTAAATAATTAATGTTTTATACATGTTTTGTTACACAACTTCTCAGCCTGAGGGATCAAACAGTGATAATCTATAAAATCTGACCTGAAAGCTCTTGACAATATATTAATAGCAACACAGAGCTGTCTTTATTTTATTAGTTTTATCATTTATATTATTAACATTTAACAAGAAATGCACAATTCAGCTTCAAATAGGTTATAATGATTAAGCAAATACATAAGTAAAGGAGGAATAAGTAAAGGAGGATTAAGTAAAGGAGGAGCAAGTATAGGAGGAGTAAGTAAAAGAGTAAGTAAAAGAGAAGTATAGGAGGAGTAAGTAAAAGAGTAAGTAAAAGAGAAGTATAGGAGGAGTAAGTAAAAGAGAAGTAAGTATAGGAGGAGTAAGTATAGGAGTAAGTATATGAGGAGTAAGTAAAGGAGGAGCAAGTATAGGAGGAGTAAGTAAAAGAGTAAGTAAAAGAGAAGTATAGGAGGAGTAAGTAAAAGAGTAAGTAAAAGAGAAGTATAGGAGGAGTAAGTAAAAGTAAGTAAAAGAGAAGTAAGTATAGGAGGAGTAAGTAAAAGAGAAGTAAGTATAGGAGGAGTAAGTATAGGAGTAAGTATATGAGGAGTAAGTAAAAGAGTAAGTAAAAGAGAAGTATAGGAGGAGTAAGTAAAAGAGAAGTAAGTATAGGAGGAGTAAGTATAGGAGTAAGTATATGAGGAGTAAGTAAAAGAGTAAGTAAAAGAGAAGTATAGGAGGAGTAAGTAAAAGAGAAGTAAGTATAGGAGGAGTAAGTAAAAGAGAAGTAAGTATAGGAGGAGTAAGTAAAAGAGAAGTAAGTATAGGAGGAGTAAGTAAAAGAGAAGTAAGTATAGGAGGAGTAAGTAAAAGAGTAAGTAAAAGAGAAGTATAGGAGGATTAAGTAAAAGAGAAGTATAGGAGGAGTAAGTATATGAGTAAGTATAGGAGTAAGTATATGAGGAGCATGTAAAGGAGGAGTAAGTGTAGGAGTAAGTATAGGAGTAAGTATATGAGGAGCATGTAAAAGAGAAGTAAGCACAGGAGGAGTAAGTATAGGAGTAAGTATATGAGGAGCATGTAAAGGAGGAGTAAGTATAGGAGTAAGTATATGAGGAGCATGTAAAGGAGGAGTAAGTATAGGAGTAAGTATATGAGGAGCATGTAAAGGAGGAGTAAGTGTAGGAGTAAGTATAAGAGGAATAAGTATAGGAGTAAGTATATGAGGAGCATGTAAAAGAGAAGTAAGCACAGGAGGAGTAAGTATAGGAGTAAGTATAGGAGGAGCATGTAAAGGAGGAGTAAGTGTAGGAGTAAGTATATGAGGAGCATGTAAAGGAGGAGTAAGGTATTTTTCAGTTTGATCACGTTCACGGTGTAATCTTTATAATACAAGTTCCAGGTAAGGTGATGAAATACTATTTAGCCTCCTATTTATCCGGGCCTGAGACCGGCACTGAGAGCGCACCTCTCAACAGCTATGCGGTGGTCTAGCATATTTCAGCACTATTTTAGCAATAAAAATAATTATAAATCATGCAGCCCTAATTAAAAACCGTCAGTGTTTTCAGTATTAATTGTACGTACCACGTTAGGGTTGAAAGGAGGCGTGAGCTTCTTGGCATTCAGATCGTCCCAGTTAATGGGAGAGAAGAACATGTGATTCTTGATCTCAGTCTGTAAAGAAACAAGGAAACGTTCATTTTAATTCTACAAATATAAAGACATTTCTGAGGGAGGTAACGCTGGCGTGAACATGCACACACTTACGAAATCATCAGTGCAGCCCAGCCTCTTGGTTCGGTCCTTCTGCAGCAGACCCTCCAGCAGCTGTCGGGCAGCGTTGGAAATGTTGGGCTTCAGCTGCAGGGGTTTGTTCAGGATGTTGTCGTACATCTCGGCCGTGTTGCGGCTGTAGAACGGCGGCTGTAAACCACAAACACAAGGAGTAAACGACCACGTATTGGGTGGAAGGTGTAAAATAGATAAAGGAGCATTTATACAGCGGATGGTGGATCATTCTACACCACCAGACTGTTAGTTAAGGGCTCTATTTTTCCTAACACTCACCAGGCCATACAGCATCTCATACAGCACAGCACCCAAACACCACCAGTCCACCGTTCTGTCATACGGCTGCTTATGCAACACCTCAGGAGCCAAATACTGCAGGATAATACAAACACAGTCCGTTAGTGCATTCAAACACAACTGACCGAGTCTCTACAGTCTCCACGGTAACAATACAGTGTCGGAGATGGACGTTACCCACCTCAGGCGTCCCGCAGAACGTCGACGTGGTCCCGTTGGGCTCGATGTTCTCCTTGCACAGGCCGAAGTCGGTGAGGATGATGTGTCCCTGCGAGTCCAGCAGGATGTTCTCGGGCTTCAGGTCCCTGTAGACGATGTTCAGGGAGTGCAGGTAGCCCAGAGCGCTGGCGATTTCCGCCGCGTAAAAGCGGGCGCGCGGCTCCAGGAAGCACCGCTCCCGCTGTAGGTGATAGAAAAGCTGAGGGGGGCAAAAAGAAATGCAAACAGAGAATGGTTAGGTCTCAGAATCAAGAGTCAAATTAGCTGTTTGTCTTTTACACACATCTACAGAAATAGTGACCAGGACAGTGGTAGCTCTGGACTAGTAATCAGAAGGCTGTCGGTTCAAGCCCCACCACTGCCCAGTTGCCACAGTTGGGCCCCATTTCATAAACATATAGAATTAAAACAGAGTGATCTCTTCAGCTACGCTCTTCTGTCAAGGCTTCTTACAAGACTTTGAAGTATGTCTGTGAGAATTTGTGCCCATTTAATCGAAGGGTATTTATATAGCCGGGCGCTGATGTTTGTCAGAAAAGTCTCAGTTGATGTTCCGGTTCATTCACATACGTTTAATAAAGTGCTTCAGAATTGTAAAATGCCAAGCCCAACCACTGAGAACAAGTCCCTACTTGTTTTGAAATAACGTCTTTGTCACCCTGTTGCACAAAAGAATCCCCTGCAGAAGAATCCCCGTGTTTCCCTACGGCGCTCTAGAGCACCACCGCCGCCTTTAAAAAGCACAATGGACGGCTTACGTAAAATAGTCTTTTTAGATCCTGAATGGTGTCTAGCCAGACTGATTGAGTGCAGATGAAAAGAGATGATTGTGTTCGGCGCTGCGTTCTGAGAGCCGTATTTCATCCGCGCTTTCTTCGCTCTTCACTCCAACAATGACAGGAAATGAGAGTGTACTTCACTGGGAGATACAATAGTCACACATAGTTCCACAGCCCGATCCAAAGCCCCATCGGTGCTAAACTGAGCTAACGCTACACACACAAACACACACAGAGAGAGACCCTCCCAGCTATTTCCTGAATAGCTCTTTTTAAAAAGAGCAGGCTCGTTTACCTCCTGAAGGGAAATCCGCTCTCTGTCTGTGTCCCCCTCACTGTCTCCACTGTCTGCCTGCCCTTCTGACTCTCGCCTTCAGCTCGGGTATCTCTTTTATTATCTGTTTCCCTCTTCTTTTCATGTATTTCTTCACCGCTGACAAACAGTTCGCAGTGTGACTCATCTCAAGTAAAAAACCCCCAAACAAACGCCCACTTTTTGTGGAAGGTTCAGATAAAGGAGCGAGATGCACCGATTGCAACATAAGGTTTATAAATGTCACCATACAGAAACTGTGGATCCCTGATCGCATTTGACGAGGGTGTATTGCTGCTCCTTTCTTTAGGTCCGTGCTTCTGCATAGATGACTCGGTCTAGGTCATTTACCCACCAATTATCGTCTGCTGCAGGTACTGCCAATTGTACCCGCTGTACGGCGCCCAGCCAATCGGCAGCAGAGCCGAGATTCGAACCGGGGTGTTAAGAATCTCGGGGGGAAATCCCGCTGCACCACCTGGTCGACATTTTTGTTCAACTTCTTTTAATAGAAACTCTCATATCTATGCATATAAATGTGCGTTGGGTTATAGGCAAACGTCTTTGCCTTTGTTCACTGTGTTAAATTCCACATATTCAGCGATGTGATGCTGTTTTAAATGTCGTATTAAATTCGCTGGGGTTACGGATCTAGTTTGAGAAAAGGTCTGTATTTCTTTAGACGATCTGTCAGACAGATATAGCACTTAACAGTGAGCAAACTAGACTGAACCTGAATTTTGATGAGTGGAATTGACTCTGAATCAAATCCTGGACCAGAAAAGTCAACTCTTTTGTGGTCCACAGGCAAAAGGCATCAAAGCGAACCATCTACTCTGTACTAGACACGTATCGTATCATCAGTCATTAGCTAGATCATATTATATATACATATACATTTTGCCCAGATGCCCAGCAATATGTCCATCCAAACACACCACTACACACAGATATTAAATCCAAAGATGACCTGAAATGTCTCACCTCTCCACCGTTGATGTAGTCAAGTATGAAGTAAAGTTTGTCAGCAGTTTGGAAGGAGTAGTGCAGGCCCACCAGGAACGGGTGCTTGACATTTGTCAGTAAGACGTTACGTTCTGACATGATGTGTTTCTCCTGCACGACATACAAGAAGCCCGGTCAGGATCAAACGTCATATTGTCGAAAGAATCTCGTATTTAATGAAATCCTTTGATAAGAAGTGACACTGATAATAAATGACACACTAATATCAAACTTTGCTGTCTATTGGCTTTGTGTTTTGGGGTCCCAGAGACCCCAGAGCTGTGTGGGTAAATACAATTAACTAAATTAACTAGCCAAATTAACCAGAGAGAGAGAGAGGTGGAAATTTTGTAAATGTGTGTGTGTGTGTGTGTGTGTGTGTGTGTGTGTGTGTAAGAGAGTCAGCTGTACCCTCAACACCAGAGAGAAACTATAAACATATGAAAACCTGTTGGCTTTAATCATGTATTCTAGCTCTGGAGTCACTTTAGAACACAATAACAATATAAAATATTATTCAGGAAAGGTTATGAAATATCGAGCTGATTAAAAAGGCTCAAGATATATTTTATGAGCTGTTAAAGAGGCTCCGTGGTCTCAGGGACCCCAAACAGAACACGATGGTTTCTCATTTTTGACCCAGAAACTCTAAACTCAGCTGAACAATGAAATTCATCTTTATTAATGAGACCCTGATCTCCCAACAGACTCTTCTATTTAACGAGGGTATCGGCCAAAAAAGACAAACTGTAACGGCTGGCCTATTTAAAGAGATCAGATTACCTCTTTCTTCTTCAGGATGGCTTTTTTCTGGAGCACTTTGACGGCATAGAACTTGTCGTCGCCCCGATGCCGTGCCAGCAGCACTTTTCCGAAGCTGCCCTTCCCGATCACCTTCAGGAAGTTGAAATCCGAGGGCTTGGCGGTGGGGTTAGACGAAGGGCCGAGGTTTATCTGCTGAGACGGACTGGGCTGTAGGGCGAGACCAGATACTGAAGTTAGACCGGTATTAAATATATACATGCATGCGTATGTGTACTCGGATATCAATTCTTACAGGTGGAGAGGGGTTGTTGGTCATGAGTTCTGGATCTTGTGGTGGTGCCAAGTGCAGGATGGACTCCACCTCTGGACTGCAGAATAAAAGGAGGATTAACAATTACAGTTGTTATCAATCAATAATGTAAAATTTACTTAGAATTCAATCATCATACGTTACAAAATGCTTTTCCCAAAGTATCACACAAGCACTGACCAAATCCAAATCCACACTCACAATTACAAGTAACTGAACAATAAATTGACGTTTGTGATGCATCTAAAGTGTAGTCATATGTAGTCATTTAATAAAAACCATATAAAAATAATGATTTTTAACTCTAAATACATAATTATTACTTAAATATAGCATTTCTAGATACATTATAATTTCTTAAAACGTTAAATGTGTCTAAAATGTTAAGACACTTTAAAAACTCTAGATTTGTTTTATATTACTGAACTTTGTGACCAATTGTTTAGTTAATACGTATAAATTTGGCGTCCTAATGCCCTTTTTGTCATACTTTTTTCCTCTCGGCCTTTTCAAAACGCAATTAGGATTATTTTATTTTTATTTTAGGTATATAATACATAAATTACACATTACATTTGCTGGCATTATGTCTCAAGACAATTGTAGCTGCTCTTGGACCCTCATCTACTGAGGACCCTTGGAATCATTTTAAATCTCCATCACAAAGTTTTTACAGTAATAAATACATATAACAAAATAATAATAAAGTGCAATTAGAAATTCTCCATTATAAACAGGATAGGCACAAAATAAAGCCATTTTTGCCAGCACAGAATGAAGTGCATTTGTTTCTATAGCTCTTATACTCACTGCTTGCAGGCGTAGGAGCTGGTTGCCAGTTTCTGAATAAAGTCATTGAGTCCCATTTTTCGTTGTTTCATAAAAGCTGTGAGAGAGAAAAGAGAGAGAAGATAAAAGGAGTCATTTGATATTCTTCCACTCAGGCAGGTTGGCTGAAAGAGCTGCATTCACTGCGGGTAATGAGAGCCTACCGCTGAGATTAGCCACCAGCCCCCGTGTTTTAGAGTAGGTCAGAGCTGGAGAGGGCACGCTCGTCTCCGTCTGGATGGTCATGGCAGTAGTTTTCCAGAGTGGGCACCGACCCAACACTATACAAAAGCCTCACTGAACTCCTACACTGCACTGTCCCTGCTTTATACTGCCAGGGGGCGGGGCGGAGGGACGAGTGGGCGGGGACTGTCGGTACGTTCAGATAAAAGTGAATCGGTTAGCCACGCCCCTCCCACGCGCCCAAACCTTCCATTGCGACCGGCATAAACTTGATTCTCACGCATAGATCGGGTTGCCAGATTGTGCAAGTTAGCTCCAATATTCACTTTCTACCAAATTTAAAATATATAGATATATAATTAATTAAACAACTTTAATGGCGTTGGATATTTAAGCAACTGCAGAATTAATAACTCAGGTCATGAAAACACAGAATTATTAGTTAACATTAGTAAGTATAGCCTTGCATGCCTGAGGCATAGCGTAAAAATATAATTCTACACAAGACAGGTATATTTATAACACATATAAACAATAAAAAAGAACATAGATAAAGATCTGTTATATAAAACATAGTAAAAGTGAAGAGGGCCTCACTCTGAGGACTGATGAAATTCCTGAATTTTGTTTTAAAGTGTCCCAAGAGTGACACTAATTTAGGGAAAACAGATTACATTTTATCCAAAGTGACTTACAGTATACTGTCTAAGTAATTGAGGGTTAAGGGCCTTGCTCAAGGGCCCAACAGAGCTAACCTGCCAGTGGTGGGGCTTGAACCGACAACCTTCTGATTACTAATCCAGTACCTTAACCACTAGGCTACAGCTGCCCTACTTACTTACTTACTTATTAATCAAAATGATTTTCTATTCAATAATTAATATACTGTCTCTTCCTGGTCAGGGTCACGGTGGGTCTGGCACCACCCAGAAACAATACAGTATATGAAATACACCCTGAAATACACCCTGCATGGGGCACCAATGGATTGCATGGCATTATGTACTCACTTATTCACCCATATTGCTTTGTGCCATTTATTAGGATGGGCACAGTGGTGCAGCTGTGGTGCAACTGGGTTACCAATGCATACATCTTCCAAAAATGCAGAAAGCAGGTATGTTTTTCCAAATTGCTTTTCTAGGTATCAGTAAATAAACAGGTAACATTTATTTTGTGTGTGTTGCCTTGCAATGCATTGGCACCCTGTTTAGGGTGTTTGTATTAGGATGAAGTGGCGAGTGTAAATGGATGAATATATAAAAAGTTAGAAATTAGACTACACATAGCAATCTGTGAACCTTTCAATTCGACACACGTTATCAAATGTCTTTCTGAGTTAAGACAACCACATTATATTGTATATACGTTTTGTTTATGTCGTTTTATATAAATTCTTCAATGTAACGCGTTTCAATTCACAAACAAGTAAAAGAACACAATCTGGCAACCCTACATACAGTCTTAGCTATAAGATCCATATGCACAGAGTATTCAAAAGTGATAAAAATGAATAATACCGCGTCTATGTTCACATTTTATTACATTTTAAACATCACATGTCTTTTATAAAACATTTATAATCACCACCGGTCTGATACAATCACATTTAATACAAACTGTATAACATTTTCTTATACACGGTCACTTCAAGTAAACGATTCCAGCATCACAGATCAACCGAACTACAGAAATCAACATGTAACCTCCTACCTGATCACAGAAAAGATCCGATCACATCAGTAATCAGACATTAATGATCTGAATTACAGACTCCGGTTTGCCGGTGATGCGCGAGCTCGCGAATCTTCACGTGATCTGTGAACAGCGCTCGCGCTCTCCCGGTCCAGCACCACCGGATGACGCTACAAAAGCAGCGGACGCTGATTCAAAAGTTTAACCGGGGTTGCCAGATTTCAGTAAAATTAACCAAACACACCCACACACGTTCTCTAATCTCACATCTGAAGATCAGAACCGTGGCACAGCTGGGGAGTCTTACATCCTCCTAACAAAAACATATTTATATAATACAAAAGCAGAAGTATGTGCACACCCCTCATGCCTGATGGGTTCAGGTTTCATTGCTAACAGGTGTATAAAATCATTTAAATCAATGAAGGAACTCCAGTGGCCTGCACAGATCTCTGACCTCAACATCACTGCGTTTGCAACGTTTTCATTTATGCAGAAGGCAGATGTTATAAAGATTTGTATACTACTGCACACTTTCACACTAATTAGCTTTAGTTACAATAACGTTTTAATTCTGAAAGGTTTTTCTAACTGCATATTATATGTACTGTACATACATACATGCACACGTCCATACATCTTCTATATATTGCCTGTATATAGTCTTATATTTACATTTTCATTTTCAGCATTTAGCAGACGCTTTTATCCAAAGCGACTTACACACTGAGTTGAACACGATGAGCAATTGAGGGTTAAGGGCCTTGCTCAAGGACCCAACAGTGGCAACTTGGTGGTGGCGGGGCTTGAACCAGCAACCTTCTGTTTACTAGTCCAGTACCTTAACCACTGAGCTATCACTGGCCCAATATAGTATGTATATTTATAGTTTGTATATTTTTGTGTTTAATGTTCTTCTACCATCAGCCGAAACCAAATTCCTTGTGTGTATCCACATACTTGGCCAATAACTCTTATTCTGATTCCGATCATATATAGATGTAAGACCATGCACTAAATTGGTCGTGCCAGAGTTTAAGGAGTTAAAAAGACAACACCCGTCTAGTTTATCAAACGTTTTTAATTAACAATTTGGCAACCCGACTGCACTGAAGTGAAAAAAAAAAAAAAAAAAAAAAAAAAAAAAAAAATTGGGCTCAAGCTTCAAGAGAAGCAAAGACTGATGCATGAGTCTCAAACTTCGGTCTTACCTTTCCTTTAAAGTGTAAACTATCTAAACTGTCTAAAGTATGCACTATTACTGTATAAAGTATGCACTATTACTGATTAATGTATGCACTATTACTGTATAAAGTATGCACTATTACTGTATAAAGTATGCACTATTACTGATTAATGTATGCACTATTACTGTATAAAGTATGCACTATTACTAATTAATGTATGCACTATTACTGTCTAAAGTATTACTGTCTAAAGTATGCACTATTACTGTGTAAAGTATGCACTATTACTGTCTAAAGTATGCACTATTACTGTCTAAAGTATGCACTTTTACTGACTTAAGTATGCACTATTACTGTCTAAACTATGCACTATTACGGTCTAAAGTATGCACTATTACTGATTAAAGTATGCACTATTACTGATTAAACTATGCACTATTACTGTCTAAAGTATGCACTATTACTGACTAAAGCATGCACTATTACTGTCTAAAGTATGCACTATTAATGTCTAAAGTATGCACTATTACTGTCTAAAGTATGCACTATTACTAGAGTATATACTTTTACTAAAGTATGCACTACTACTGACTAAAGTATGCACTATTAATGTCTAATGTATGCACTATTAATGTCTAAAGTATGCACTATTACTGTCTAAAGTATGCACTATTACTGTCTAAAGTATGCACTATTACTAGAGTATATACTTTTACTAAAGTATGCACTACTACTGACTAAAGTATGCACTATTAATGTCTAATGTATGCACTATTAATGTCTAAAGTATGCACTATTACTGTCTAAAGTATGCACTATTACTGTCTAAAGTATGCACTATTACTAGAGTATATACTTTTACTAAAGTATGCACTACTACTGACTAAAGTATGCACTATTAATGTCTAATGTATGCACTATTAATGTCTAAAGTATGCACTATTACTGTCTAAAGTATGCACTATTACTGTCTAAAGTATGCACTATTACTGTCTAAAGTATGCACTATTACTAGAGTATATACTTTTACTAAAGTATACACTTTTACTGACTAAAGTATGCACTATTAATGTCTAATGTATGCACTATTAATGTCTAAAGTATGCACTATTACTGTCTAAAGTATGCACTATTACTGTCTAAAGTATGCACTATTACTAGAGTATATACTTTTACTAAAGTATGCACTACTACTGACTAAAGTATGCACTATTACTGACTAAAGTATGCACTATTACTGTCTAACATATACACTTTCACAGTTTACAATATTTATATTTCAGTCCAAAGTATGTACTTTTACTACATAAAGTATGCTCTTTAAAGTATACACTTTATCATCTACAATATGCACTTTAAAGTATAAACTTTTAAAGTATACATTTTATCATCTAAAGTACATACTTGTACTGTCCTACAGTATGCACATTAACTGTTTACTGTATGCACTTTTATCGTTTAAAATTTGCACTTTGATGCCTGATAATGCAACTGCATGAACTTTAAAACTCAGAAAACACTTCTGTTATGCAATAATATGAATCATGAGGTGTTGCATCTGACTTTGCAACTTTAAGTTTGATTCATTTATACTAATAAACAAGAAAAATGTAGCAGCGTGTCCATTTTTAGAGACTTTTGGATATACATGGCAACAAGCTTACCAGATTAATTTAATTAGGGTTAGCTGTTTATAATATATATAGAGAGAGAGAACTGCCCAGACTTTACAGTTCTCCGTTGCCCTTCATTGCCCTAAAATGTCCTTGAAAAGTTAAATTAAACATTTATTGCACGCGAGTCAGGTTCCCTTATCACGTTTGACCCAACTGATAAAAAGCTGTCAAAAGCAGGTCAGAGCGTTAGCAATCCCTACTTGCACTGTAACAGCTGATTTCATTTCACCCCGGTGTATTGCATTAAATAAATATAAAGTTAAGCAAGCTGAGATATTCTCATGCACATGCAGAATGCACTTTGATTCTGAATCATGAAGGCAAGAGGAAAAGGGTTGATTATTGGACCACAAATGGCAGGAGCTTTAGTCATGTCATTAATTCATTTTTTATTCATTTAAACAAACAAGATGTATGTATGTACATAAACAAAGATATATTTGAAATAGTGGTTAAAAAGTATTTGTACACCACATATTAATAAGAATATGAATTAGTTGCAAAGCCTCTGTTGACTATTATAGCTTTGAGACATCTACAGTGAAAAAATAATTAGCTTTTCACAGCATTGTGGTTTAGTTTTGACTTATTTCTTTTGGCAAATCATATTCAATATTAATATTATATTGTACTGGATTGACATCTAATTGTTTTTTTACAAATTACAATGGTGACATTTGGTGGTCTTTGTGCCAGGATAAATAGGTCTAGTTTAACTGCACCCATAACAAAGCAAATGGATAAGTGGTCTCTTGCCAAGGATGGGAAAAACACCCAAACTGTCAAAGTCAAAAAATGAGATGTATCATGTGTAATTTAGGAACCACCTTAAACAGGTCTGTTATGAATTAGAAGCTGCCAGAGCCTTGATCATTTGTCCAAGTTAAATTCATAAATTTTTGAATTGTATATAAATAAGCATGTTTTAATCTTTGAGTTACACTAAAGGAACAGTAGCAGAAATGACTAAAATCTTGACACAGCTATGAGATACATGATGGGGTACATGCCACTTATAAGTGTACAATAAATCCTTTCATGACTTTATTTTCCCACAGGGGAACAGTGTGTGTTTTTTTTCCCACCGCTGTCCATCGTCCCACATTTCACAAATATATGCACAGTACATTCACAGAGCGAAAGGCCAAGTACACTCATGCACTCTAAACCCATCCACATACGTCAGATGAACGATGAAGGCTCTGGTGTTACAGTTGACCAGTGTGTACTGAATGAGTGCTTACGTAACCCCCTGTACATCGCCTCTCACCAGCTGATGTCAGAGTCTAGTGAGCGGCGGTACACAGCGGCCATGCTTACGACGCAGAGAGGAGTCAATGTGTTATTGTGTTTACTCTGACTCTGGTTTGGATTGTGGGTGTTTACATTTCTGGCATTCAGAAGATGCAAAATACAATTTAAGCAGTTGAGTGTTAAAAGCATTGCTCAAAGGCCCAACAGTAGGCTTGAACCTTCAACCAGCCCTTAGTCTTTACAATCCAGTGTACAGCCTTTTATTTTCCCGCATTACTAAAGCTTCATTTTGTTGAATTCTACATAACAAGGCCAAAAGTATATAGACACCCCACGATACTAAATGTCTATATACCTAATATTTGTATTAATATCGAACAGATCCCCCTTTGTTTTGAAAAGACTTCAGTAGGGTTTGGAACACGACAGCAGGGCTTTGCTTCCATTCAGCCGCAAGAGCAATAATGAGAAACCACAGATTTGCATTATTTGGCAACTAAATACATCCCATAAGTGTTAAATTAAGGTTTAAGATTAGGGCTCTGTGCCACACCAATTTTGGTAAGCCATTATTTTTAGACTTTGCTTTAGATGTGCGTTAGGGCATTGCAACTGTGAAACAGCTACCACTATATAGAATATACTTGCACAATATTCTTAATGTATAGGGCTGTGATAGCTTAGAGGTTAACGTTCTGGACTAGTAACCTAAAGGTCACTGTTTCAAGCCCAGGTTGCCACTACTGGGTCTCTGAGCATTTGCTTGCATTGTATTCAGTCATAATTGTAAGTCACTTTGGTTAAAAGCATCTGCTAAATGCTGTAAATGTAAAAAATATTCTCCAAATTGTTACTACATGCTTCACTACCTTCTTAAGCTTGAGTGCATCTTCTCCGCCAAGGAAAAGCAATCCATTAAACTTCTGACAAACAATTCTTGTGTTCAAAAGATAATTTTTACAAAGAAAGTGATTCAGCCCTTTTTCAGTTGTATTACATGAGCTTGAATGTCCTACATCTTTGCGTACCTATTGCTCCAAATGTTTACTTTCATTATAACAGGTCTTACATTTGAATGAATCTACTTTAAAAGAGTGTACATTTAAAAAACTGTTGCGTTAAAAGGCTTTCTAAGATATTTATTTACTGAAAGGCACTGAATATAATTCATTCTGCTGCTAACTTTTGTCTTTGGACGTTGCATGACCTTTCATGTATTTCTATCCTCTCTGTATTGTGTAATAGAGTCTGTGAGAAATATCTGAATTAGATTAGAGGCTTGATAGAAGAGAGATAAGAGGATTTAGAGCATAAGGGTCCAGCTCTGTCCTTATTTAAATTTTAGAACCTTAATATGCATTCATTATTTAATATGCTTTCATTACAAATGCTTTAAACCACAGCCAGTCATTATACACGCCGTCGTGGTTTTAGAGCAAACAGTGTTGTGAGTTGGGGTTTAGCAAAATGACTGTACGTAATTACACACACAAACACAGACTTCCTGGAGATGACCCAGATGGGATGAACTTGAGATCCATGTTGATGAGAACCCACGAGAAATTATAGGTTATTTAGAAGGGAAAATGATTTTATGAGATAACATGAATGGATTTGGCATATGACTGCAAATCTGAGTAACACACACACACACACACACACACACACACTTACTGGTCACACAGGCCTAATTATGAGTTTGGGTTCTGTTCTGAATAACAACGATGAATAACAGAGGTGCATGTCTGTACATTTGTGTTTTTATGCTTCTGCTTGACTGCACAACAGAACAGTTGTTTTCTATCCTTGACGTAATTACACTAAATCTATTTGGTAAATTTAGAACCTTTTTGGTATCTTTTGTATTTGTCTGTCTGTCTGTCAGTCTGTCCTTCTAACCATCCGTCCATTTATCGATCAATCGATCCGTCTATCTATCTGTCTCTCTGTCTGTCCGTCAAACCGTCTCTCTGTCTGTCTATCTATCTATCTATCTATCTATCTATCTATCTATCTATCTATCTATCTATCTATCTATCTATCTATCTGTCTGTCTGTCTGTCTGTCTGTCTGTCCGTCCGTCCGTCTATCTGTCCGTCCGTCCGTCCATCCGTCTATCTGTCCATCCATCCATCCATCCGTCTATCTGTCCGTCCGTCCGTCCATCCATCCATCCATCCATCCATCCATCCATCCATCCATCCATCCATCTATCTATCTATCTATCTATCTATCTATCTATCTATCTATCTGTCTGTCTGTCTGTCTGTCTGTCTGTCTGTCTGTCTGTCTGCCTGTCTGTCTGTCTGTCTGTCTGTCCGTCATCTATCTAACTGTAATGCAATAATATCTGAATATGTGGCTAAATGATTGAAACACATAAACAACAAAAAACATTTAGGAATCTAAATTATTTGTCATGTTTTCACCCTAATTTGACTCTTTTGATTAATAACAAGCTTCAGATACAACAAAGTTGGTACAATTCAATTAAATTTGTTGATATTTGGCACAAACTGTTCAGTACAGTCCACATATGTTATAATAGTAATGAATGCTATTTGGAGTAAACAGTTTGCGTATAATAAACTCCATTGAATTTTATTGGCATAGTTGTGTACTTTTTATTTAAAAATTAAAAGCTGCAATTAGAAAATTAGAAACAAACCACCGACTATCTGTCTGTAAATCGTGCTTGGTGTTTTATTTTTTTACTTTTACAGCTCATAAAAACTCAAGGCAAATAAGTTACAGCACACACCACCCCATCTAACCACATGCATCGTAAAATGACCAGTTTGGATGGTTGTTTTTTGGCTCAGATTCCAAATGCAGTAAAACTCAAACATTTGGTCTCATTTGGTTTTCATTCTTTTTTTAAACTTTGACTTTAAGTTTATGTGTCATGTTAATAACCGACTGTTTATGTGCTTTAATCTCAATCAAAACATGTTGAGTGGAAATACGTATATATATTTAATGTTTTAACTGATAATATCTATTGTTTTTTAGTATATATACACAAAATTTAATGGCTGCAACATGTTGCAAAAATGTACCAAAGACATTGACACTAACAAACCCCATATCATGACGGATTCTGGCTCTTGAGCTTGAATGTTTACAGTCCCGACGGTCCTTTTCCTGTGAGCCCTGGAGAGCACAACATCCATTATTTTTAAAACATAGACTTATCAGACCCCAGCACACAATTTTACTTTGCGTCTGTCCACCTCATACGAGCATCAGCCTTAAGATTGTCTATTAGAGTCTTGATTTTATATCCAGATATCAGAAATAAGCTGTGTTTACTCACAAGGGTTTTCTAAAGAATTCTAGAGCCCATGTGGTTATATTATTATAGAATCATGTCGTTTTTTTAATGCAGCGCCGTCTGAGGGATTAATATTGTTAATATTGCTTGTCGTTCTTGCGTTGTGTGACTGAAATGAAACCCAGCGTGTGCATTTGCCAAAAACGTGAATGATATAGTTTTCCATACAGTAAAACTTTACTAGGATTTTTTTAATCACCTCATTAGAAAGAGGGTTCAGCACAGTTCAGCCGAGTGTCGTAAAATAGGGTAAGCGAGTGGAAAATATGTGTAATTAAAGATCAGTCTCAGTGGAAACTTTAGCACTGTGGGAGCTCCGTGAACTCAGCAGTCATGCTGAATAAAGTCCACTCGCGTTTCAGGACTTTTGTTGCTGTAATAATGTGGAGGCTCGTTTTCTTACATTCACCGTAGAGGAAAAGTCACTGCATGATCCTCACTTAATAAATTTCTGTACACATTCATCTCTCTCATCTCCTGTATTGTAACTATTGGAGGGGTAAATGAAAAACCCAATGAAGTGGGTTATGAATTACATTTACAGGCTGATTACTATCATTAATCTCAGTTATAAGTGACTAATCAGACAAAAACACTCACATTCTGCATTAGATGTCTATTCATGTTCATACAATGTTAATTAATCATACATCATGTTAAACAGCTATCATGTTTATGAACTTTGTCAATAGTAGGCTAATTACATTAACGTTAGCTTTAGGCTTGAGTCATCATCATCCTTTTAATCTCCCATACAGGGCAGCACAGCTCTGTGGGTAGCACTGTCGTTTTACAGCAAGAAGGTCCTGGGTTCGATCCCCAGGTGGGGCGGTCCGGGTCCTTTCTGTGTGGAGTTTGCATGTTCTCCCCATGTCTGCGTGGGTTTCCTCCGGGTGCTCCGGTTTCCTCCCACAGTCCAAAGACGTGCAAGTGAGGTGAATTGGAGATACAAAATTGTCCATGACTGTGTTTGATATAACCTTGTGAACTGATAAATCTTGTGTCATGAATGTAACCAAAGTGTAAAACATGACGTTAAACCCCTAATAAACAAACAAACAAACTCCCATATCAAGTGTCCTCAACCTATTTAGGTCGCCTATCGCCTTTTGTCTTTTCCCCATCTGCTCATATAATAAGTGCTAATTTCATTAAACTAATTTCATTACTGTCGTTTAAACACACAATATTCCAGCACAGAAGATCACATTTCACATTGTCATGCATGTTAAAGGAGCTCCAAAATAGCTCCCGCTCACAATGTTATGCAATGCAGAGCTAAAAATTTTCAATAATAAATCCTTAAGTTATATTTATCTGCCTTCTTAGCAATGTCATGCTACGAATTCTGCATCTCAGCCTATCCAAAAGATAGGGAACACTGATTACACAGTAAAACAAGCATCAGTGGGTTTATAAATCCATGAAAACAAGCACAGAGAAAAACATTTGTAGTATTTTATTATAGAGAAGTTACACAGATACAGTGGTGATTACGTTTCCTCTGACTGATCCGACTGTGGTGCGACTGAACCTTGTGTGGGTTGTTATTCTTTCATAAATACCAGTTTGTGTTTAACTGTAAATAGTTATTAGCATTCATGCAATGTGTTAACCGTGACCGGTGGGTTATGACTACATCAGCGGAGTAAAGAGAGTATTTTAAGGTACTGTTATTTAAAGCTTGTTTTGATTAGTAGTGTCAGTGAATAGTTTCTATATGAGGGCGGCGCAGTGGCTTGGTGGGTAGCAGTGTTGCCTCACAGCAAGAAGGTCCTGGGTTCCATCCCTAGGTGGGGCGGTCCGTGTCCTTTCTGTGCGGAGTTTGCATGTTCTCCCTGTGTCTGTGTCCATGTGGGTTTCCTCCGGGTGCTCCGGTTTCCTCCCACATTACAAAGACGTGCAAGTGAGGTGAACTGGAGATACAAAATTGTCCATGACTGTGTTTGAACTTCATGTCAAAAAAATGATGTTAAAAATCCTCACTCACTCACTTTCTTAACCACTAATCCAATCAGGGTTAAGGGGGTTAGGGTTAGGGGGGATTGCTGGAGCTCAGCTTTTCAATGGGCGCAAGGCACACAGTAACACACGTCAGTCCATCGCAGGGCAGACACACACTCATTCACCTATAGGGCAATTCAGTGTCTCCAATTAACCTGACTGCATGTTTTTGGACTGTGGGAGGAAACCGGAGCTCCCAGAGTAAACCCATGCAGACACGGGGAGAACATGCAAACTCCACACAGAAAGGACCCGGACCGCCCCGCCTGGGGATCAAACCCAGGACCTTCTTGCTGTGAGGCGACAGTGCTACCCACCGAGCCACCCATGTGCTCTGTGATGAACTGGAGACTAGTCTGTGGTGTTTCCTGCCTTTCCCACAATGAATGGGACCCACCCTGACCCTGACCAGGATAAATTGGTAGTAAAACAGACAATGAATTAATACATTAATGAATATAAAAAGTTCTCTTTAGGTTTGAGGTCTATAAAACTACAAACGTTCTCTTTTTCACATCTTACTGAGCTCACTGAGCAGTTCTCGTATTGGATCGAGATACCAAACACGAACGTCTGTGTCTTTCCACCCTGATTTTCTTACATTAGTTTTACGGTTCTGTTCTTTGTTCTTGACATTTTGCAGGTTGTTCTTTTGTGTTTGCTGTGAGCCAATGATCTGTCAACATTCAACATCACGTCTGAATAAAAATCTCATTTTAAAACGCGTGAGGAGATGCGGTGAGTCAGTCGGGCCGCACGTTTATTTATTGAATATCAGACTTCTAGAGAAAGTGGTGGGAGTGAAGAACGGAACAAAGACACCTGATAGTTTTTTGCTAATGAACTCATGTTATACTGTATAATACACGCACAGCACAGGACGGAATAATAAATAAAGAATAAAATCAAGCAGCAGCTCTTACTTGTGTCAGAGGAGCAGCCGTAGTCTGGATCAGCTTCTCCGTGGTAGTAAAGGTCCATCGCCTGGAGAAAGAAATGATTAACGTTATAAAGGTTTCTGACTTTAACCGTGGTTGTTTTCCTTTTGTATTATATTAACAGAATAGCTCATCCTTTAAAAGTTTTTTTTTTAAAGGGGGGGGGGGGGGGGGGGGGCATATTTTTTGTGACTTTCTGGATGAGGTGTTGTTACATTAATGAAGAAAGCAAGCCGGTCACTCCTGGGTAGATTCATCACTATTTAAATACACTGTGAGTAAAAGAAGAACCTCTGGACTGTTGATCAATGTTGATCAATTTGCAAAATTCTTTCACTGTTGCAGCGTCAGATCACGATGAATAATTCAGATTGACGATTGGGAGTCAATCAAAGTCCAGTTTTGATATAAATGTGACATGTTGGCGCCCAGGTAGCGCAGTTGGATATTCCGCTAGCACACCAGCCCCGAGATTCTAAACTCCTCGGTTCGAAACTCGGCGTTGCCACCGGTCGGCTGGGCGCCATCTGAAGGGCATAATTGGCAGTGCCTGCAACAGATACTAATTGGTCACCGTATCTGCTGGAAGGAAGTCGGCCTATGTGTGGGTTGGGATCCTCAAACGCTGTGTAAGGACCCTGATTGGCGGAAGAGACGCCTTTGCAGAATGCAGGGGCGAGAAAAGGCGTGTACAGCGGCGTGCTCTCCTCGGATGCAATCGGGTATCCCTCAGCAGCGGAAAATAAATTGAGTGAGCTAAATCGGGAGGAAAATGAAGAGAAAATGCATAAAAAAATAAAGAAATAAAATAAATGTGACGTGTTGACCGATGGGTCTGAGGTTTGTCCTCTTGGTTGAGCATCAGTTCTTCAACTTGAGGTAAGTGCATGCGCTTTGTTTTTGTCTTTCGCTACTAGTTTCACGGATCTTACGGAGCAATTTTACAGTTTATCATTGTAAATTCAGCAAGTAAACATGTACAGTTCATAACCTTCAATCAAATACTAATTCTTTATTAAAATTCTGTCCCCTCTGTTAAGAACTATTTTATCTTGTGCTACAATATTATCGTCTGCTGCTGTGGAGCGGAGACACAAATTGAATTGTTGTGTCCGTCAGTAAAATGGACACAGGTACAGAGGTCCCATTTTTGACTCACAGTGTAGTTTCCTTTATTTGATAATGCTGGTGAGTCCTGGAGGTGTAGAAACGTTATTATCCGCTCCACACTGATACATTTCTGCTTTTTTCCAGCTTATGTGGAATTTCCTCAGATTGTGGTGTACTGATTGTCCGGCAGCAGCACGGTGGCACATCGGGGGAACAGGAATGTGAAACGGGGAGTTTTTTGACCGCTGACCTTACCCCACTTACTTGGACACACACACACACACCTCCCCAGTGTTATCTCTCCTCCCGAATTCTCTATTTCAGTCTATGAATGCCTTTTCTGCTCCCCCCCCCCACCTTCCAGCACAATCCCCATCCCTCCCATCCTCTCTCTGAACTTCTTGCTAAAATGAGAGGCAGTTACCATAGTGATAACAGATTTAGGTCTTTGCTTTATGAATAATGTATTTTCTTTTGCTAAAAGTATAAAAGTGCTCGGCTCCCTGCATTAGAATGACACAATGTAAGACCTCTACAATGAGAACACAGTAACTGCATAAAATCAGGAGCGTTTACCAAACCCAGAGTCATCTGTACCATATTTCCTCAGCTCCAGGGTCCAGTGGTTGTGTGCCTTACGCCAAGAGTTATACATTTTACGTATTACCAGCACATTAATGCACTTTGGATCTATATTATAGCTTAAAAAGAAAACTATTCGACTCTTTCTACATGTGCACAGCTGCCTTACATCTCATCTCTCATCTCTGTCTCCACATCAGGAGGAAACAGAGTCGTTTTTTAATCACCTACTCAGAGACAGTGAGTGTGAGCTAGCCTGAGATACGTCACCCACGTTAAGCTAACTTGTGCGTGCCTGTGAGACTGAGAGACGCTTATAGTTTGGATTTAGCTCCATCTGATTTCAACCTTTAAGGGGAAGAAGATTTTCATGTGATGATGATGTGAAAGCAGTGGTGCATCAGTGGCTACACACTTAACCAAAATCATCTGTAATATTGTCAGTATTTCTGTATAAGTGTGTGTGTGTGTGTGTGTGTGTGTGTGTGTGTGTGCTAACCTGTGTGCGCTGCCGCGGTTGCCAGGTCTCTTCGCTGCTATAGGTGATGAAGGGTACGCTGCAGATGGAGCACTCCATCAGTACAGGGACCCCCAGCAAGGGCGACGTTGCCCAGGGGCAGATCATGTGACCCTCCGGCTCCGGATCTTTAGCCTTTCCGTCGACGTTGTGCCGACTCAGCATTTTCCACTTCCTCACCTGGATAAACACACACACACACACACACACACACACAGACACAAGATTAAGCAAACAACTTTAGAACAAATACTGACTAAAATAAAATCCATCTGTGGGATGTGATCCATCTGCAGCCTTTCAGTTTGTCCTAGCGGCAACATGACTTATGTTTACACTATATAAACAATATACAAATATGTACTCAAGTATATTAAATATTTAAATTATATCATGGAATTTAGACACTGTTTGAAACGTATCAATGACTTTTACAACTACCCACAACTGCTTGCATACAGCAGGCCACACTCTGCATAAATGCAAGCACAAAGTAGTGGTGTAAAGCACACGCCATGTGAACTGTAACACAGTGGAAATGCTTTCCAAGATGGGTGAATCATCAGCACTACCTGCCACTAGCTGTCTGCTGGATGAATCATTATTTTGCAGACGCAAAATACCTGTAGACACCTGCCAAAACAGGAAGAGCAAGGAGGCGTAATGCTCAAAGGATTTTTTTATGGCTGGTCCTGGAACTGGACCCTTTATATCAAGTAAAAAATACCAATTTGACTTCTTCTCAGCACTACATCAACGCAACAAGGCAATAATGTTTATTATTTATATTTGAAGCAGTAGTTTAATGTGGTGCAATGGGTAGCACTGTTGCCTCACAGTAAGAAGGGCCAGGGTTCAGAACTCTGGCTAGACAACCAGAGTCCTTTCTGTCTGGAGTTTGTGTGTTCTCCATGTAAAGAACACATCTGTGCTGCCAGGCACTGCACTGTGGATCAAGAAACCCTTGGTCCGTTCTGCTGGAAGCATGGAGTTCATTGTCTATAGAATATTTCCATAAGCTTGTGGGGTCTGTGGCCCGTTGTAGAGGACAGTTGAAGCTCAGCGGTTAAGGTACTGGACTAGTAATGAAAAGGTTGCTGGTTCATGCCCCACCTCAAACATTCTGCAGTGCTACGCTTCTGTGGAGGACCTACCAATATTAGACTGGTGTACCAGATTTTCTGGCACTTAAATATGGATTTTATATTCTGATTTCAACAAAACTTTGAGCACATGTATCTTTGTTTTACTTTGTTCCTAATTCACTTCAGTTCTATGCCTGTTAATTTGCCCACCAGTGGAAAGTTGCTGTTTTTGCTGCGTGAGTTCTGGTTCTATTACAGCTTGAAAAAGCCCCGGCCGGAGCGGCTGGTGTTGGATAAACATTCCTGGAATTCCTAAGATCCCACACGTCTCTCTTCTGCTGGTTGTGCCTGTGGAAAGCAGCCAGGGTGGAACAGCGACTCTCCGTCTCTCTGTTTTCTCCTTGTTTTAGGTTCGGGCATGTGCTGGTCCTGCTGGCTATGGGCTCCGTGAACTGAGAGGCTGTTTTGCAAGAAGGAAGGTCTGCGTGCTTGTTTATGGTTGTGTACTAGTGTGCGCCAAAGTTTCCAACCGCCTTTGATTGGCAGTTTTTTTTATTTAGAGTTAGCCTTTGTTTGCTGGAGTTTGACCTGTCGCCCAGAGTCTCTCAGAGTCTTTCAGAGTCTCTCAGAGTCTTTCAGAGTTTCTTAGTGTCTTCCAGAGTCTCTCGGTGTCTCTTAGAGTCTCATAGAATCTCTCAGAGTCTCTTGGAGTCTTTCAGAGTCTTTCAGTGTCTCAGAGTTTCTCAGAGTCTTTCAGAGTCTTTCAGTGTCTCTGCATGAGCTTTTTCATTATGCAGAATTACAAACTAAAGTACTTCCTGCTATTTAAATGAGGGTAATGAACAATAAAAAATAAAAACATAATACACATTTTGTTCCTCTTCATTTAAACGATCTGCTCAGCTGAACTTTGACCCTCCCGTGACTCACCATAAGTGTTCAAACTCCATAAAATCATCTCATATTGTTCTGGAAAGCGGTTAAAGATTTTCCATAAACCATCCATCAGGATCACGACTTTAGAAGTGGGTCAGTTCATGAATTTTCTTAATAGCACATCCACCCGCTTACAGTGCCAGGCTGTTCCGGGAAAAGAGGAGCCAGCGGGCAAGGTGCCAGGCCAGTAACACTGATCCGTGTCACCTCTGGGGTGAGGACTAGAAACTGTGTAACTGTACAAAAAGTACAAGACCGGAGGAACGAGATGTGCGGAAAGAGGGCAGAGAGTGTGTTGTGCAAACTCTGCAGTAATGCAGATCTAACCGTGAGCCAGCCAGGATAAACTAACGCCTGCGGAGATCAGGGTTCAGAACTGGGTTAGCATTCATGTTTAATTAAATAAAACACAAACAATGTCATAATTAAATGACATTTATGTGAGGAAATTAAGACACTGGACAAACAGCAGACGTTGGTGAGATCTGAGGGTTATATGGAGCTTCAGGGGCTGTTTTTATCTAACTACACCCCTTCCTCTGGCTCTCGGAGGCACAGCTTCAGCACAGAGGCCGGCAGGTACACTCTTAAAGCCCAAAGCCTCGGCTCAAGAGGGTGAAAGGTGACGTACTAGCAGAACTGGGTTAAGAAAGAGAGCTAGCACCTAGCGAGCGCCTGATACAGTAAATGTGCCGGACTCTGGACTCAGGTTAGTCGGGAAATCACGCCGCTGTTGTTGTTGCGTTCAAGGTCAGTTGTTCTTAACACTCGTTATCATCGTCCCGGCAACCTAATCAGCGTAAAGGACAATCGAGCTCCGTATCTATTTCCACAGAGCTGTAATTTAAGCGTTGTGTAGCAATTAGCATGACGCGGGAGCAGCCGCGATGATGCTGGCATTTCTGAGTGCAGGTGAAAGAACAGAAACGCTTCACCTCAAATCCTGCCACTATAAATACACTCGCCTTTCATGTCCACCTGTGAACACACACACACACACACACACACACACACACACAGTCTGTGTGTTTCACAGCAGAGACCCCAGCGATGAGTCATCGGCGCACATCAAGCAGGCTGTGTGTTTCCACCACATTAATTCTTCATCTCAACACACACACACACACACACACACACACACACACACACACTGTCCTCTACACCCTTTGACCATCTGAGGTACACCCACTATTTAAGTGCTGACTTCATTACAGACCACCACAGCAGCACATGGTAACATTTTTTGGATTACATTTACATTTTTGGCATTTAGCGGACGCTTTTATCCAAAGCGACTTACAGTACTGTGACAGTATACTGTCTAAGCAATTGAGGGTTAAGGACCTTGCTTAAGGGCCCAACGGTGGCAACCTGGCAGTGGTGGGGCTTAAACCAGTGATCTTTCGATTAGTATTCCAGTACCTTAACTACTAGGCTACAACTGCCCTGGATGGTTCACCATAATCAGGATGGCAGTGACATGGACACAGAAGTGAAAACAATACAGTGACATGGTACTGACATAGTAGCGACATAGTAGAAACATGGTAATGACATGGTTATGACATGGCAGTGACGTAATAGTGACAAGGCAGTAGCATGTCATTACATATTAGTAGGGATGTAACGATGCACCACAAGACTCACCACACCACTTTAAATCGGTTTACATGGATAATTCATGTATCAATGTTCACTTTAAACAGCAGAGGGCGCTGGCACTATTCACCTCGCCTGGTTGACGTCACTACAGGGTTGCCAGGTTCGGAATTTCCCAGCCAAATTTATTCATGTGAGGATACTTTCTTTATTTGTATTATTTATTTTATTTATTTAATGTGGGATTTATTTCATTTCAGGTTTTTTTTACACAAAAAGGGAAATGTGCAGCATTGTTTTGCATAGTTTGTACCTACCTCAGAAATAAAAGGACATTCATTATTTAGATAAATAAAAGATAAGCACAAATACAGTATTTATTTTCAATTTCATTTTTGTTTAAAAAACATCGTATCGTGAACCCAGTATCGTGAATCGCATCGCATCGTGGGTAGAGTGTATCGTTACATCCCTACATATTAGTGACATGAAAGTGACATGGTAGTGACATAGTACCTGACATAATCATAATCAGCTCTCAGAGGCTCATGAATGAACTGCAGTTTGTGCATGTAATGAAGTGTAATGTGCAGGTTGTGTGAACGATCCGACACCAATCCGTCACACTGGTGAACAAAAGCATTTACGGCTGCTGCTGGTTCTGACCACCTCGCTCTGAACTGTGTTAGATAACAGATACCCCCTCCCAGCACAGCCAGTACAACCATTTACTGTCTGTCTTTATCTGTCTGTCTCACATACACACACACACACAAACACACACAGCTAGTAAATCCTTTAACTAAAAAAAAGAACTCAACCCTATTCCCATCATGCCTTATAGCAGTGCTTCTCAAACTGAGATACCCCTAAGTGGTCTGCCAGATGACCTTAAAAATGTGCTGCATCCTAGAAATTCTAACTTAATTACCATAAAAAGTTCATACAGTAGCTGTAATGATGATAAAAAAAAAAAAACAGTGATCTACTTTTATCCAAACCCTTTTTGGACAATATGCAGCCTAAACAATGAAGGGTTAAGAGCCTTGCTCAAGGGCCCGATAGTGGCAACCTGGCAGTGGTAGGGCTTGAACCAGCGACCTTCTGATTGACCTGTAATTAGACCAAAATTCTAAAACTATAAAGACAATTTATTTAATGTTTTACCTTAATCGGGGTCAGTGGTAGCCTAGTGGGTAGAGCTTTGGGCTATCAACCTAAATGTTGAGAGTTTGAATCCAAGCTCTGCCATTCAGCCACTGTTATGCACTTAAGCAGGGCCATAAACCCTTGATGCTCCAGGTCAGTACGATGGCTGACCCTGGGCTCCGACCCCAGCTCCCAAACAAGATGGGATACATGAAAAAAAATTAATAAATAAAAGGACAGTGGTAGCCCTGTGGGTAGAGCTTTTGTGCTCTGACCCCAGCTTCCAAACAAGCTGGGATAAGCAGAAAAATAATTTTATTGTACTCTACATGTGTATATGTATATATGACAAAGGTATTCTTCTTACTATCTTATTCTTATTGCACTGAAAACCAGCATGCTTCCATGATGGACATCAGCTCATGGGCTGGTGAATAGTCTACCGACCACCTCCAGTAAACATGAACTCTTGCATGAACAAATGCAAATTAACACTGTACTATGCACAGCAGAAGCTTTATGTCCACCATATCCTGTAACACAGCCAACTTTAAAGTCGTTTTTTGGCCAGGTCAGAAAAAAACATCATTTCAGACAGTTACCAGTGTCGAGTTTATGGTATGGAGGCGTATTGTTGTCCATGGCGTCAGTAACTTTACCTGTCAGGCGCCCTTATTGCTGAGAGATATTTACACATGTTCTAGACAACATCTATTTTAGGGACCTCTGTGATTATTTCAACATCACAATGCTAAGCCACATTCTGCACCTCCTACGACTGTGTGTCATGCCGTCCAGACCTGTCTACTTTACTGCATTATAAAGCGCAAATCATGACAACGAAGATCCCATCTGGCCGAACAGCTGTAGATTTGCATAACGAAGGAATTAAAGCACTTTCTGATTACATTTCCCCCAAATTCAGCCAAATGTACCAATGATCAGCAGCCAGTTACTGTAAACAGTCTCCATTCTACATAGATTAAACACAGTAATGCGAAAACTGCTCGTGTGAAACACTTAATGTTCACCTGAAAACCCAAATAACAAAGTCTGGTGCTTATTAATGTGTTTAGTGAATGAAGCCATTTATTAATCTCTCTTTAGGCGATTAATTTACATACACTTCATCTCAAGTGAACTATTTAAAAAACAATATCATCTACATCTTTAGTTAATCAGTATGCATTTCTAATAACCAAGAATAACACGAGTTTGAAATACAGTAACAGTACCTGGTTTTCACTGTACACGGTTTAATATTGGTTAAAGTTCACCGGCTGTATCACAAACTGAATCAATGTTTCACTACATATAAAATCTTCATGTGTTTATAATATGTGTATGATAACATACTGATTTATTTTATCCTCAATGCACCATAAATAAATAATGTAATGTCCTAAAAGTCATGTCCTGGGTTAAATTCCCATGTGGAGCGGTTCTGTTTTTTTCTGTGTGGAGTTTGCATGTTCTCCCTGTGTCTGTGTTGGTTTCCTCCGGGAGCTCCGGTTTCCTCCCACAGTCCAAAGACATGAGTGAGGTGAACTGGAGATACAAAATTGTCCATGACTGTGTTTGATATAACCTTGTGAGCTGATGAATCTTGTGTGATGAGTGACATGCAAATGTCCCTGTCATGAATGTAACCAAGGTGTAAGGAATGACATTAAAATCCTAACAAACAAACAAACAAACAAACAAGTGTTGGGTGACATGATGGCTCGGTGAGTAGCACTGTCGCCTCACAGCAAGAAGGTCCAGGTCAAGCGGTCGTGGTTTTTACTGTGTGGAGTTTGCATGTTCTCCCTGTGTCTGTGTGTGTTTCCTTTCACAGTCAGGTTAATCAGAGATATTAAACAGCCCCCTAGGTGTGTGTGTGCGCTCTGTGATGGACTGGCAACCTGTTCACAGTGTTTTCTGCATCTCGTCTGATGAATTTTACCCATCACGACCCTTAATAGGATAAAGCGGTGGTAAAACAGCTCTGGTTTTAAATGCCTCCTGCCCCCAACCACAGAAAAGCAAGAAATCCCAGAGTCCTAAACCCAACCCCATTAAGAATATTGTATGTGGACTTGGTTCAACTTATCCAAATCTGAAAGCTGAATAATGGGTATAAAAACATAGAATCAAATATTTGCTTTTTCAATCATTTCCTTTAGATTATAGTCCAAATCGTAAAAACCCTATAGTAGGTTTCATACCAATAACCACCCACCACCCATTTGAATCTTCATTTACACACACTTCAGCTAAAGTGGTAATTGTTGGTAACACGTTGTGGTGAAGTACCAACACTATCAGCCACGCCAATGTTCTTTAATGACAAACATCCAGCATCCAAGAATTAAAAACACTAAACCCTACACACACTTCTGAAAAACACACACTTCAGGTCACTGATTAAAACTCACGCTGTAATAAATGTGTGATAAAGTTCCAACGGAGCACAGATCTGATCAGGTCAGTTTTTCAAAACACTTCTGCACTTTCAGGAAATCGATCACTAATTTCACCTCCGGCGCTTCATTTCCATAAAACCTCTGAAACGGTGGCTGTTAAAAGTGAAGTCACCTCGTCTGATGGTTAATCATTCTGCATTTATAGTGATATGGGAAACAAACAGAGTCTGAGTTTTATTGCTTAGGGTTTAATGCTTGTTAGATCACAGTAACCAAGATACACACCAATCACAACAGTGTTAAAACAGTGTTACATTCATTTAGAATCTATTTATTATGACACTTTGCAGTTTGGGACACAGTCGTGCGGAGACAGATCTTGTAACAATAGAGACAATAAAGAAAACAAGGTTTCCTTTTTAAACTGAGAATTTTGTATAATATTATTATTATTTTTGGATGTGAAATGTAATTAATAAACTTTTAATTAATTAACTAACTGCTTTATTTTGGTCAAAGGCATGGTGGGTCTGGACAGGGTGCCAATGCATCACAGGGCATCACACAATCATGTTAGAGGTGGTGGTGGTGGTGGTGGTGGGAGGGTGGGGTTAAATACCCAAAGAAAACCCACACAGGCATTGAGAGAACTTGCAAAACTCCTCACAAAAGCAATGAGACCACAGTCCTGAATTGCCCTATAGGTATATGAGTGTGTGTGTGTGTGCCCTGCGATGGACTGGCGTCCCGTCCAGGGTGTTACTGTGTGCCTTGCGCCCATTGAAAAGCTGGGATAGGAGCTCAATCAGCACCCCCCCCCCCCCCCCCCCCTAATTGGATAAGCAGATAAGAAAATGAATGAATTAAATGAACTTCCTACAAATACCACATTTAGAATGATGAAAATATATCGTTTCAGGTCGAGTTGTCCCCTTAGATGGACGGGTTGGCCTTGACCCAACCCAACTGAATACCCAACCTGTCAACCAACCAAATAACTATAGCAGATATATGGATATATGGTTTTAGACAGCAACACACACACACCCCAACCATCATCAAACATTTGAGGGAATAGCCTTTTAAATAATGGTGTTCCATCTGTCCAGTAAAGTGATAAGACTAATGGGTTCATGAGCACTAGGCTTTTCTGGTGGATGGTGGTACATGTGCTACAACAAACACGGAATGCGTGTGTTTGAATGGCCTGCCTGCAGTCCAGATCTGTCTCATATTGTAAATGTAAGTAAAGTGCATCATAAAGAGGAAAATCAGACAACAGCAACATGGACAGTTGAGTCTTATATTAAACAAAGACGTTTCTTTAGTTCCCAAACCATGAAAAAGTGCCATTAATAAGAACAGAGATGTAACACAGAGGTAAACATGCTGCTGTCCTAATTTTTCGAATGTTTCGCAGACGTGTTTATATTTACAAAATACAATTAAGTTGGTCAGTGGAAACATAGGATTTTTTCACTGTATTTTTGTCAGTGTAACAAAGGATCAACAGAACGAACAAATCACAGATTCTTGCCGTTATTGCATTTTACAAAATGTCCCAAATGTTCTGGAAATGGGGTTTGTACTTGCACCATGCAATTTCCTAAAGCTGTACTGGACTGTAACAGGTTCCAGTGCATTATAACACGCCCGTCTGGATTACTCAGATCGTACTAGAGCGCATTTTAGTGACCTGATATAAACTAAACCAGCAGGAAGCAGTGGAAACACACACAGACGATGGATGAACTTCAACAAACATAAATACAGACACTCATGGAAAATGGCCTCAGGGAAACGCTCACAAATAGTCTTTTCAACTCAAAATAAAAAACAGGAGCGAATGGAAACACCACTTAAACACCACACGATGATCTCCAAAACATTTTTTAGATGATAGGTGAAATCAATCCCAGGCCGTCCTGGGTGAATAACAGTGACATAGACGTTATTCACCAACTATATATCATGTTCTGAACTATTTGCTACTCTTTACACACTATAAAAGCTGCACCTCATGCACATTTTTGATCCTGCAGAGGCGCACATGACTGTCAGTGTCGGTTCCTTAAATCGGCACTTTAAGGGCGGTCTCTGCGCCTCATTAAGTGTTAAGTGTTCATGAGCTGCAGCTTGAAGGAAATCTTTATATTCCGACTTCATTTGCCAGCTCATTGCTGGTTTCTCTGCTTATCTGCACCCTCGTCAACATTTGCTATCTTCTTCTGGTTTAATTGGCATCCATGCTCATGCTAGTGACATCTGCTGATGGAGTGTCAGTTTTACATCATCTATCTATTTATAGCCATTGCTAGTTTTACTAAGTTCCCTCTTTTTCTTTATTTTTTGGAACTTGGGCTGTCACATCCTGGTGGATCAAGTAGCTGGCATGAGGAGACAACCTGGTTCTCAGGCTTTCTTACTTTTTTCTTATTTTTTCTCTGTTCAAATATTGCGGATAAAGTGATCCCGAAACTGTATATACACCGATCAGCCATAACATTAAAACCACCTCCTTGTTTCTACACTCACTGTCCATTTTATCAGCTCCACTTACCATATAGAAGCACTTTGTAGTTCTACAATTACTGACTGTAGTCCATCTGTTTCTCTACAGGCTTTTTTTAGCCTCCTTTCACCCTGTTCTTCAATGATCAGGACCACCACAGAGCAGGTATTATCTGGGTGGTGGATCGTTCTCAGCACTGCAGTGACACTGACATGGTGGTGGTGTGTTAGTGTGTGTTGTGCTTGTATGAGTGGATTAGACACAGCAGCGCTGCTGGAGTTTTTAAATACCGTGTCCACTCACTGTCCACTCTATTAGACACTCCTACCTAGTCGGTCCACCTTGTAGATGTCAGAGACGATCGCTCATCTATTGCTGCTGTTTGAGTCGGTCATCTTTTAGACCTTCATCAGTGGTCACAGGACGCTGCCCACGGGGCGCTGTTGGCTGGATATTTTTAATTGGTGGTGGACTATTCTCAGTCCAGCAGTGACAGTGAGGTGTTTAAAAACTCCATCAGTGCTGCTGTGTCTGATCCAGTTATACCAGCACAACACACACTAACACACCACCACCATGTCAGTGTCACTGCAGTGCTGAGAATGATCCACCACCTAAATAATACCTGCTCTGTGGTGGTCCTGTGGGGGTCCAGCATGAAAGGGGGTAACAAAGCATGCAGAGAAACAGATGGACTACAGTCAGTAATTGTAGAACTACAAAGTAGAACTACAAAGTGCTTCTATATGGTAAGTGGAGCTGATAAAATGGACAGTGAGTGTAGAAACAAGGAGGTGGTTTTAATGTTATGGCTGATCAGTGTTACAGCAATTAGTTATAATTTACTGATCCCAAACTGCATGCTATGTTTTCCACAGTATTTTTATAGACTCGATAACTAAAACTAATTTCTGCTTTTGGCAGATGATAATATATCTAACACAAGTTTATTATCAGCATTCTAGCTGTTTTATTGTTCTGAATTAGAAGATGTGCACAAAGGTGTTTCCAATTCACACATAAATCAATCTGTATATATTCTTTTTATGAGGCTTAATATGCCAAGACCATGAAACCTAGCTCATGATGACCTTAGGTTCAGTATTTCTCAGAGCTCTGGGTTTAAGCTGAGAGCTGATAGGGCACCGGGCTGTTATAAAAGAGCAGATTATGTAATAGATCAGTCTGTAGCTTCCTGGTTCTGTATCTGGAGCAGTGAGGGTCGAACTCACCGCGTTTATGCTGAGCTGCAGATTAAAACAGCCTTATTTTTACCCAGAGATCATCATCAGAGCGAGAACAGAAAGGAAACGTGGAGAGAAATCGAATGGAGGAAGAGAAGGAGGTGAAGATACAAATAGAGACAAAGACTAAAGAGCCTCAGCTGTGTAAACTCTGAGAGACGCTGTGAGGATGCATTAGCATTACGAGCTGCAGAGCGTGAATAATACACACAGATAAAGTGACCTTAAAGCAGCAGCCCGCAACCTATTTAGCACCACGGACTGGTTATATACACTGATCAGCCATAACATTAAAACCACCTCCTTGTTTCTACACTCACTGTCCATTTTATCAGCTCCACTTACCATATAGAAGCACTTTGTAGTTCTACAATTACTGACTGTAGTCCATCTGTTTCTCTGCATGCTTTTTTAACCTGCTTTTACGCTGTTCTTCAATGGTCAGGACCCCCACAGGACCACCACAGAGCAGGTATTATTTAGGTGGGTGGATCATTCTCAGCACTGCAGTGACACTGACATGGTGGTGGTGTGTTAGTGTGTGTTGTGCTGGTATGAGTGGATTAGACACAGCAGCGCTGCTGGAGTTTTTAAATACCGTGTCCACTCACTGTCCACTCTATTAGACACTCCTACCTAGTTGGTCCACCTTGTAGATGTAAAGTCAGAGACGATCGCTCATCTATTGCTGCTTTTTGAGTCGGTCATATTCTAGACCTTCATCAGTGGTCACAGGACGCTGCCCACGTGGCGCTGTTGGCTGGATATATTTTTGGTTGGTGGACTATTCTCAGTCCAGCAGTGACGGTGAGGTGTTTAAAAACTCCAGCAGCGCTGCTGTGTCTGATCCACTCATACACAACACACACTAACACACCACCACCATGTCAGTGTCACTGCAGTGCTGAGAATCATCCACCACCCAAATAATACCTGCTCTGTAGTGGTCCTGTGGGGGTCCTGACCATTGAAGAACAGAGTAAAAGTTATGTAAAACGTATGTAGAGAGACAGATGGACTACAGTCAGTAATTGTAGAACTACAATTGCTTCTATTTGGTAAGTGGAGCTGATAAAATGGACAGTGAGTGTAGAAACAAGGAGGTGGTTTTAATGTTATGGCTGATCGGTATATAAGATATAATATGTGTGAATAGGTGAGCGAGTGTGTGGTCAGTGTGTGGTCAAATGGCAATAGATTTGGATTAAGCTCAATGCCAGGATTGATACGTCCTTTTATTCTCTCTTAACACACACACACACACACACACACTGAATACAGAATACAATCTGAGCATTTGACAATTAAGGGCCTTGTTTATGGACACAACATTGGCAAATTAATGAAGGTGGGGTTTGAACCAGCAACCTTCTTATTACTAGTCCACTACCTAAACCGCTACATATTTTACATAAAATCTTCTCCAGTCCAGTTAGGTAGACAAAACAGATCTACATGACAGATAAGAGCATGTCTGACCTTGCAGCTTTTATTCTTGTCCCTCGGTCCTGGCACGCCGGGCTGGCACAGCGGACTGGGTGGGTGTGGGACGTAGTACCCCCCGGGGCTGTACGGGCAGCAGGCGTACGACGTGGGGAAGTGTGTGTACCACAGGTCTTGTCCATCCTGACACTTGGGACACGGTGAGAGGAAATTTTTAGTCTGCGCCTTCTCCACGCTTACCTTGGGGTTCCTCATCCACCTCCGTACCTGTGAACACACACCGGTCAGATCTATCAATCATACAACTGGCTAGTATTCCTTCTGTATTCTGCTGACCTGTACCATAGGTGCTGTTGGTATCAAACAGGGTTCGTTTTATGGTGGCACGTCTGTCACTGCATGCCAGGCTACTGAACTGGTGGATTAAAGCCAATTACAGCCTAAAAATTCACCTACTTAAAGTATTTGGACGCGGGCGGCACGGTGGCTCTGTGGGTAGCACTGTCGCCTCACAGCAAGAAGGTCCTGAGTTCGATCCCCAGGCGGGGCGGTCCGGGTCCATTCTGTGTGGAGTCTGCATGTTCTCCCTGTGTCTGCGTGGGTTTCCTCCGGGAGCTCCGGTTTCCTCCCACAGTCCAAAAACATGCAGTCAGGTTAATTGCCCTTTAAAAAAAAAAGAAAAAGTATTTGGACGCCTGACCATTAGCTTGTTGGACGTCCCATTTCAAAAACATATTGTATTAAAACAGAGCGACCCCTATGTGATCTTTTAGCTGTAAATAACAACAGCTAGGCTTCTAGCTGGACTTAGAAGTATGTCTGTGAGGATTTGTGCCCATGTTTTTAAAAGGACGTTTGTATGGTCTGGCACTGATGTCAGTCAGGAAAGCCTTAGTTGATGTTCCAATTCATTCCAGAGCTGCTCAGTATGCAGGACACTGGAGTCTCTTTAAATCGAGCGTTGCTGCAAAGTTAAAAGCATATATTGTTAAATCTTAAACAGAGGTAAAAGCGTTTTTAAGCACTGAGATTGCTATTATAGCCGTACACACACAGTACAGTAATTAAATATGATTACAAAAACGTCCAGAGAAAAGACAGAGAAAGAGAGAAAAGAAGAGAGAGAATTAGAGAGAGAGATACAAAGCCAAATTGCTGATGATGACTCAACTTTTCCAAAGAAAGCTCAGCCAAGAACAAAATGCCAAGTGTGTGTGTGTGTGTGTGTGTGTGTGTGTGTGTGTGTGTGAACGATACCTATCTGCAGAGTCCAGTCATCATTTTAAAGCACAACACGCACACTAAGCATGTACATTCATCACATTTTCATATCAGTACTGTCTGAAAATTGATCATAAGTGATTTATTACGATCGGCTTTGCACCAGTCCAGAGTCTCTACTGGGAACACTGGCCTTAAGCCAGGAGTACATCGTGGACGAAATGTCCATCGCAGGACATCGATCTATCAGTTATACTGTAGAATAGGCGGTACACTTACTGACATGTTTTTGGAAGGTGAGAGAACTAGATACCAAATAACGTAGTTAGCATCCGGAGATCGAACCGTTAACATCGAGCCGTGCACAACTCCTCAAATCAACATCAAATGGCAAAGAAACGACAGTATTGTTTAATATAACTGTTTTATAAAAGCTGGTGTACTGTGAGATGATGTTCCACCACATCTGGCTTTTTGTTATACAACATAATCGATCATATTCCCGCTGTAATCTGTTGACCTGTACGCTGGTTTATTGTGTAATAAAGAGGCTGTCGGTGCTGCTGGTATCACACAGGGTTCAGATTTATGGTGGCGTGTCACTGCATGTCAGGATGACTCGGTGGATTAAAGTTAACAACAGCTTCAAAATTCACCTACTTACGTCACATTCTTCTTTAAAGTTTGACCAGAGTATGTACAGTATGTACTGTTAAACCGACAATGATTCACTTTTTGAGGTGACAATTAAACACCTTGCTGATGCTAAGAACACCAGCACTACAGCTGGATTTGGAGAAAATTACCAGCAATAGAGGGATTTGGTTCATTTGCTTTTATATATTGTAAATATTGTATAATTATTTCTTATATATTTAACATTTTGTATTATTATTTTTTATATATTGTAAATATTGTTTTATTATTTTTTATATATTGTAAATATTGTTTTATTATTTTTTATATATTGTAAATATTGTTTTATTATTTTTATATATTGTAAATATTTTTTTATTATTTTTTATATATTGTAAATATTGTTTTATTATTTATTTTATATATTGTAAATATTGTATTATCATTTCTTATATATTGCAAATATTGTATTTTTTATATATATTGTAAATATTGTTTTTTTCTATACATATTGTAAATATTGTATTATTATTTTTTATACATTGTAAATATTAAATTAATATTTTTATATATATTGTAAATATTGTATTATCATTATTTATATATTGTAAATATTGTATTATTATTTCTTATATATTTTAAATTTTGTATTATTATTTTTTATATATTGTAAATATTGTTTTATTATTTTTTATATATTGTAAATATTGTATTATTATTTTTTATATTTTTTAAATATTGTATTATTATTTTTTATTTGTTGTAAATATTGTATAATTATATATTTTAAATATTGTATTATTATTTTTTATATTTTTTAAATGTTGTATTATTATTTTTTTTATATATTTTAAATATTGTATTATTGATTCTTACACAGGCCTATACACATAAAGACACAATCAACCAACAGAGCAAGAGAACAGACTAGTTACTGACTAGTTAAATTCACCAGAAAATAGAGAGATATACAAGCACAATCTATCTCTCTCTCTCTCTCTCTCTCTCTCTCTCTCTCTCTCTCTCTCTCTCTCTCTCTCTCACACACACACACACACTCTCTCTCTCTCTCTCTCTTCACAGTTGGCATAAACACCCAACAACCACAACACAATCTTTCTGAGTCAGCCACTAACACTCCATCTGCTCTGTGTGTGTATGTGTGTGTGTGTGTGTGTGTGTGTGTGTGTGTGTGTTTGGACACCATCCTGAGCTGAGCTGAAACACACAAACATTACCTGATGACTGAAAAAAAAAAAACATACACTGGAAGTGTGAAGAGAAAACTGATGTTTTCTGAAGTGTTAAAACTGCCATAAAAATATCAATAATATTTTAATATTATGAAATATCTGCAGTTTTCCAGTATGTTAAAGGACTGTTTGTATCACCACTACTGTGGAATTGGATTCTGATAAATCCTGAAACACTAAAGCTGTTTTGTGGACAGTCGTTGATGTGGTGATGGGATTAGAGAAGAGATTCTCTATAAATCGTTTATAATCGCGTAGTTTCACCAGAATCTGCCCCCTCGAGCTGTTTTGTGAGTCCCTGTAATGAACTGCTGAGTAACTGAGTCCTAGATCAGGGTACATTACTTGGACTGGTGGAATCACATGTGATATCACATCATCATGACCTCTCACACTGGCAGCAGTAATAAAGAACAACTCTAAACAGGAAGTGTGTAGCATTTATCTACATTAACATACAGAATGAACCTACAGACACAGTGGGTGATTCAATCTTTAGAATATGAGCTACACAGACAAGGCATAACATTATGACCACTGACAGGTGAAGTGAATAACACTGATTATCTCTTCATCACGGCATCTGTTAGTGGGGGGGGACAAACACAATATTAGAAAAGTGGTCATAATGTTATGCCTGATCGGTGTATATCCATGATCACAAGAGTTTGATGCTTGGACAGAGCAAACAAAATAATAATCAATTAAACAATGTGCAATATTGTATAAAACATGCCTTGTTACTGCACAATACCTGACAACATGCAATATTTGTTGAAATGTGTTAAATTCGTCAATTTTTATATACCTATACTTCTATCTTATCGTATCATCTTATTGTGTCTTAACTTTTATCTTATCTTATATTCTATCCAATCCTATCTTATCTTATATCATATCTTTTATCATATATCCTATTCTTTCCTATCCTATCTTATCTTATATCTTATCTTCGTTTATCTTATCTTAAGTTATATCATATCCTATCCTTTTTTATCATATCCTATCTTATTTTATCTTATATCCTATTTTATGTTATATCCTATCCTATCCTTTCCTATCATATCATATATTATTTTATCATATCTTTTATCCTATCCTATCTTAAATGCATTTCTTTTTTTCCCAGTTTTGTTCTAACACGTGTATGCTGAAAGTTACATAAGTCCAGTGCAGCAGGATTTCTGTATATAAAACCTTCTCCCAATAATCAGTATCCTGGATTGCATTAAATGTTTATTACCTGTGCACTGCAGCCCCAGTACTGAACCTAAAGATATCATTTGTGGAGGTTTACGCATCACAAATCCTCAGGTATTCGAATAAACAATGAACTTACCAACAAAGCCTCCTAGCCAAGACATTATGGTGTCTGATCTTGACTCATTAGCTACAAGGCTAATACAGATAAGTAATGATTTCACTTTTTAACTTTTGGCACAATAGCTTATCGAATCTCAATAGATGTAAATACACGCCTGAGTAATGAAAATTTACTTGGTTTATGTTCATCTTTATGACATTATGTTATGTCTTTCATTTGACCAATATGGCTGACACTGCAAAACTACCACGTTTAGCTACAGGATCATGTCTGTATTAGTGAGCTTGGGATTAAAGGTTTCTATAACTGTTACTTTTCATTTTCTGTGACTGAATGATTTACAAATAAAAAAATACATACAGAAAGTTTCATTATGTTATTTCTTTGTGCCATGACTTTCTCATTCCTCGTTTTCAAGGAACTTTCCAAAGCTTACATAAATGGGGCAAGTTTGACGGGCTAGTCTGTCTCCATCCATTCGACAGTACATACAGCAGTGCTGTTTTGGCATGAATTAATGCTCCGGTTGCCTGCACAAACCCACAAACATCGATGCGATGAATTGAAACACGGATTGAAAGCCATCGGTGCCCGCTCTTACCAATACTATATTGACTAAACGAGCACGCATTCCCACAGACACACTCCAAAGTCTTGGAAAGCCTTTTCAGGAGATATAAGGCTATTACAGCTGCAATAAGGAAAGGGGCAGGTCAATAATAATGCCCAGGATTTAAGAATGGACTGTCCAACAAGCTCACTGTGAAGTGTCCACAAACTCCAGTCCAAAGCCAACAAATTAAACTCCCCACATTAGTCCTACCTGCATTGCATTTTGACCACAAGACTCCTTTACACTGACTTTTTGTTAGCATACAGATCGTTCCACACACCTTTCTCTTGAAGAACTGGAAGGCAGAGCACTTTTTAAAGGAGAACGTGTGTTTTTCTGTGCCGTGGACCAGTCGCATGGCCTCCGGTGGCCCCGCATACTCTGCCGACCCCAGTGTGGCGCCTGCGAGAGTCCAAAACAAAGAATTATCACTACGTATTTGATCATTTAACAGTATTTAAACTATTAAAGAGCAAAAACAGCCCAGAGTTCATATGTGGCTGGATGAAAGTGAACATGTGTGTGTGTGTGCGAGGGTACAAGCAACAATTGCTGGTGGTCTTACTGGTGTTGTTGTCTCCGATGGTCCAGGATGCTGAAGGTCGGTGAGGCTGATTCCGGTGATGGTGCTGCAGCCGGGACGGTGCTGATGGGCGATGATGTCGTTTCTATTACATCATGCTGGCTGAGCTGTGGTGCCTATAGCTGTGCACTGCGGTACTGTCCGCATGTGTGTGTGTGTGTGTGTGTGTGTGTGTGTGTGTGTGTGTGTGAGATAAAACTAATCATGTATTTTGTCAATGAGAGGCAGAGATGTAGGCAGAGGACATCATCTCTTCATCTCCTCTGTTCTCCTCCCTCTCTCTCGCTCGCTCATCCTCACACCCCCACCTCGCCTCTCTACTGCAGTTAATGCTCTCTCTCGCTCTCTCTCTCTCTCTCTCACACACACACACACACACACACACACACACACTCTCTCTCTCTGTATTTCTGATTGTGTGAATGGATGTTTTGGCTCGTGAGAGAATGAATGAGGAATGATGGATGACAGGGGTGTGTTCAGCTTGACCGTTACTCGTTACTGACAGATAAACTGATGCAATGCAGCAACCTTAACCCAACACACACACACACACACACAATGCAAATTAGAGAAACACAACAATACACACATTTCATTTATTAACTTCCTTGTCAGAGTTGCTGTGGATCCGGTGCCTCATGAAAACCCTGGGCAACACCTGGAGGCAATTTTGAATGGACAATCCACCTTCTGCATGTTTACTGAGATGTGGAAGGAAACCACAAAGATTTTAAGAGAACATACAAAATTCCTCAGTGACAGAGACCTGAGGCGACGATTAATCCCAAGGCTTTAAGACCCATGGGAATATGAGCACCCACTCTACCCACTGCTTAATTATTATCATTATTTGTTTATTGTTGTTATTATTATGATTTATTATTATTACTATTATTGGCTTTCTCCCAAACCTTAGATATTCCAAAAGTCCATGTAAAACCAGGATGCAGGTTTATTTTTGCACAAGACAGACATGATGAAGATTTGCCTACTGCTTTACTGGTGAACACTGGCATTAAACAAGGCAAAAGTTTATTAAATAAGTACTTCTGGAATGAAGTCTGATGGACAGATATGCTAAAGATTAATGTGGTAATAAGTGATGGAATGAGGACAGTGTGAGGAGTAACAGGACCAGCATGAGCACAGATGATAGTCAGTGGAACTGGTTTAGCCGTCTTTATTGATGGAATGCTTTAAAAACTTGCAGTGACGCTGATGTTGACGTAGTTGTTGACGTAGTTGTTGACGTAGTTGTTGACGTTGATTGTTGTGGCTATTTAATCTCTGTCAATAAGGGATGGCTAGTTTAAACCACCAACAATGCCAGGGCCTGCAACTGGCCTCCTGAACCATCTGAACCAGCCGACCCTGACCGCACCACTACAGTCGTCCTTAAGATTAAAAAAATACAAAGTGGAACAAACACAAAACAGAATGTGAGAGTCCTGACAGTGTACAAGCACTGAGGCTGTTTAGTGTCTGGTGATGTATTACTGTCACAGGTTCAAAGGAAACATCAACACCACCAACATGTGCAGGGATCATTCACTATAGTGTTTAAAAGGTGAGAATGCACTTTTCAGTTTTGAGGGGCTTTCCCTGAGATCAGCGCATTACTCTCCATGTGCAAGACTGACCTCACACATGAATCCACCAAAGCATGAGCAAATAAAAGGGCAAATATGCCCTCCATGGACATGATCGGGGTCTCCAGCAGTGAAAGACTAACTGGCTATGAAAAACTGGAAGAAGGAAAGACAAAAAGAAGCAAAGACAAAAAGAAGGAAAGAAAGAAAAAAGACAGAAATAAGGAAAGAAAAAAAGATAAAAAGAAGGAAAGAATTAACATTTATTTATAGATTTGCTAGTACTATATAATAAAATACTGTGTAAAATAAAAACAATGCTTTAATATTGAAAGAATAATGAGAGCTAACAGGATGCACCTCCCTTCATTTCAGTTTATCATTGTGGCTGATTAATAGAAATTATAGTAATTAGTACAGACTAAAAATAACACTGAATCAGAGCCGAGTCTCCAGATTCCTTCATGCTAACAGTGAGTCAGTGATTTTAGCTTAAGGCCTGGATGCTGGAACAGTTTTGCTGAACAGCTAGTTTAATGTTTAGCAGGTTAGCACAGTTAGCATGTTAAACACTTCCAGGAACAGTAAAGCCGAATGATGTGTGTCGGCTTCATTCACTGAAACGAGTCTTCCAGAAAACTGTGGATTGATAAACACGCCTGTGAGGTTCTGCTACAGGATTTTAGAGCTTTGACTGTTTTACTGAGGAAAAAAGAGAATCAGTATATGAATGTAAACCAACGTCCAGCTCCAAACTTTAGGGACATTTTCCGGGTTCGAATCCTTTTTGTTGTAAACTTGTAAAAAATGTTTTGAACTCCCCGGATTACCTGGGTTTCTGCTTTAATTATAGATTACAATTATTTGGCCATAGATAACATTACAATGGCCATGTGTGCTATTCACATATGATCGGGGTATCGCTGCAATCACGACATTCTTTATATAGATGGCCTCTGACTCCCCGTTCCTTATCAAGGATCTGCACATCATCATTAAATAAGTGGCCACTGACTTGACCAGGGTCCTTCCTGTGTGGAGTTTGTATGTTCTCCCTGTGTCCATGTGGGTTTTCTCTGGGTGCTCCGGTTTGTCAGACCAATTGGAGCTACTAAAAATTGCCCTGTGTGTGTGTCTGCCCTGGAACAGACTGGCATAAATCAGACCCACTGCGACCCTCAACTCACATGCCGGTAAACTGCACTAGCACCCTGCCGCAGGGATACAGGGTTCAAAACCCCAGCGGTGCTATCGGCTGGTCTTAGGTTTGGGTACACAAGCAGAAAGATCACAAAATACATCCAAACTCCAAACAAAAATGCTTTAGGAGCTTCTAGCTTTTCTGTTTTGGGATGACTACACTCCTTTCTACCAAATCTGGTCCATAAAATCATGATGTGATGATAAACTCCAGTCGCCTGCACAGAGACCTTAACCTAAACCCCACTGAACAGCTCTGGGACGAATTGGAACAATCATGAGTCAGGCCTTCTTGACCAAAATGCTTTTTTGACTGAACGGTAAGCAAAAACACGTGAGGCGGATCGGCTACAACATCAGAAATCCACGTCAGGTTTCATTCTGCTCAAAGTGAAGAAAGTCGGCATCTCACTCATACAGCTTCAAATCAGAGAAAATGGATCAGTCCTCGACAACAGGTAGATGAAAGGAGCAGAAAATAGAAGAGAATAAAGAGGTCTGTGTGTGTGGGTCTGTGTGTGTGTGTGTGTGTGTTTAGTATCAGGATGATCTGAGCTGACAGGTGGTGCAGGTGGACCACAGATGACTGACAGCTTATCTTAATCTTTACTCTGTGTGTGTGTGTGTGTGTGTGTGTGTGTGTGATCAGGGGATAAAAATAACTGCACTAGGTGACATTCAAGGTCTTGATTGGTTGATAAGTTGTCGCACATGCACACACACCCACGGTCTTCTCTATTCTTGCTGTATTAATCGCTATGGAGGGTAGCACTATCGCCTCACAACGAGAAGGTACTGGGTTCGATTCTTAGGTCTGGAAAGCGGTCTGGGAGCTTTCTGTGTAGAGTTTGCATGTTCTCCCCGTGTCTGTGTGAGTTTCTCACAGTACAGGGTAACCAGTAACCACTAGGTAGTTGTAGCCTAGGACTAGTAATCAAAAGGTCGCTGGTTTAAGCCCCACCACTGCCAGGTTGCCACTGTTGGGCCCTTGAGCAAGGCCCTTAACCCTCAATTGCTTAGACAGTATACTGTCACAGTACTGTAAGTCGCTTTGGATAAACGCGTCTGCTAAATGCCGAACATGTAAATGTAATGTGCTTTAGTAAGTGTAGCCAAACCCACTAATTATGACAAGTGTCTACAAACTTCTGAACATGACCGTGTTAGTATTTCTTTGTGTGTGTCTCTGCACTCCTACGCACACAAGCAGGGAGATTCATGACTTTATTATCAGATCTATATTTGGAGAAGTTAAAAGCGAACGATCCGACCCTCTGCAGCACTCAGTAACTGCATTAAGAAATAAAAAACGTTCTAGTACAGCGTGCTGGCCGGACTAATGAAGAGGGAGAGAAGAAGTTTTAATCATTCGGGCATTCTGCGGCTGTATAAAACACGCCGAGCCACAGCAGCAGCAGCAGGAGCGAATCACGCCGGCACAAAGACAATATTTAACAAAGTGAAAAGAGAATAAAAGGAATTTGGAAGTGAGTCGATGAGCTGGTGGTAAAGAGGAATGAGTATCGCTGGATCGAGCTCAGGGGACGTGGCCTGAATTTTCTGACTTGTTACTTCTTAACTGTAGTGCTTGGTGGAGTTTAAGATTTTTTAAGATGGCTTTATATGGCAAATGAGGCTGCTGAAGAAGTGCACAAATACACACATTACAACAATATGTAATAATACACTGATCAGCCATAACATTAAAACCACCTCCTTGTTTCTACACTCACTGTCCATGTTATCAGCTCCACTTACCATATAGAAGCACTTTGTAGGTCCATCTGTTTCTCTGCATGCTCTGTTAGCCCCCTTTCATGCTGTTCTTCAATGGTCAGGACCACCACAGAGCAGGTATTATTTGGGTGGTGGATGATTCTCAGCACTGCAGTGACACTGACATGGTGCTGGTGTGTTAGTGTGTGTTGTGCTGGTATGAGTGGATCAGACACAGCAGCGCTGCTGGAGTTTTTAAATACCGTGTCCACTCACTGTCCACTCTATTAGACACTCCTACCTAGTTGTTCCACCTTGTAGATGTAAAGTCAGAGACGATCGCTCATCTATTGCCGCTGTTTGAGTCGGTCATCTTCTAGACCTTCATCAGTGGTCACAGGACGCTGCCCACGGGGCGCTGTTGGCTGGATATTTTTGGTTGGTGGACTATTCTCAGTCCAGCAGTGACAGTGAGGTGTTTAAAAACTCCAGCAGCACTGCTGTGTCTGATCCACTCATACCAGCACAACACACACTAACACACCACCACCATGTCAGTGTCACTGCAGTGCTGAGAATGATCCACCACCCAAATAATACCTGCTCTGTGGTGGTCCTGTGGGGGTCCTGACCATTGAAGAACAGCATGAAAGGGGGCTAACAAAGCATGCAGAGAAACAGATGGACTACAGTCAGTAATTGTAGAACTACAAAGTGCTTCTATATGGTAAGTGGAGCTGATAAAATGGACAGTGAGTGTAGAAACAAGGAGGTGGTTTTAATGTTATGGCTGATCGGTGTAGAATAGAAATAGAAATAGAAAAATAGATTATGACTACAGGAACATACACAGTGTTCAGGGGACGAGAACGGGTGCGACTCTAACATTAGAACCTGACGACCACAAGCACATTGAGCAAAAATTACCCATCAGCCACTTTTCTAACCTGAAACAGTAGCTGACTCTCGACATCAAGACCCCGAACAAAGAAGCCAAAATATTTCTGGCATGGATGAACCATCATAAATAAGATCCAGATATCCAGACGTGACTTTTCGAACCCGGAGCCGCTGGAACGCCGTGTTATCTCATAAGAATGTGGAGGAAATCGTGCTGACACACAAAACTCACACATATTTCCTGTGAGCTGTGTTTTTAAACCAGGCCGGCGTGTATTGTTCATTCAGAAAAATGCCACGAGAGAGATTGTACACAGCTGAGAACAAAACCTGGCCCTCAGGAACGCTGCTGATAACATTCCACCCCAGGTTTCAATCCTCACTCACTTATAAAGGTACAAATCATGAACCAGGATTCATTTATTACTCTAAGAGCTGAAGTGTGATGTAGATTTTATTTAAAAGTACAAAGTTACATTTATTTTGACTTTTTTTGATTGCAGACAGGATGAACCTGAGATATTTCATGTTTTGCTCAACTTAATTTTATTCATTAATAAACATCCATTCCTGCATTTCAGGCCTGCAACACATTCCAAAAAAGTTGGGACAGTAAAGCATTTAGCCCTTTGTAATGTTTCCGTTCCTTTTCACCACTTAAAAGACGTTTTGGCACCGAGGAGACCAAGTGATTTAGTGTTTCAGCTTTAATTTTGTCTCGTTCTTCCTGCAAACACGTCTTAAGATGTGCAACAGTACGGGCTCGTCGTTGTCGCATTTTTCATTTCAAAATTCTCTACTGGGGACAAGTCAGGACTGCAGGCGGGCCAGTCCAGTTCCCGCACCCTCTTCTTCCACAGCCATGACTTCATAATGTGGTTTTGCATCGACTTGTTGATAAATGCTGGACGTCCCTGGAAAAGACGACATCCTAAAGGCAGCACATGTTGCTCTAAGATCTCAATGTACTTTTGACGGTTAAAGGTTTGAAAGAATAAAGGTTTATTAATAAATGAAAGGAAGTTGAGCAGATAAAACATGAAATATCTCAGGTTCATCCTGTCTGACATCAAATAAAAGTCAAAGTTGTCACGTGGGAGAGAAAGGACTCAAACGCGGAGGTTTAAATAAATAAAAGTTTATTTATTAACAGAAAAACACAGAACATCACACACAAGACAGAACTCAAAAACAAACATAAGGAACCCCGATGGCCTTTAGCTGAGGAATGCAGGCAGCAACAAAAAGAAAAGAAGAAAACTAAAAAACGCTGGGCGCGAACCCCGGCCGCTCGGGTGAGAGCCGGACGCGTAACCAGCGCGCTGCTGCAGCGGGGGGAAGCAGATGTCTTCATGCGCTTAAGGCGCTACAATAATTTTTTGGCTACAATGCCTCGAAATCGCCTCAGGCGCAGTTCGAGGTAACAGACGGCTCCGTTATCAGCCGCAGCTAGAGCCAATCTGTTAAAGCCCACGAAAGGGAGTGGATTCGAACCGGGGAGGCTGGCAGGACAGCCGCGCACTTAGCGGTGTCGCCACCCAGCGGTTGCTGAATCCCAGAATAATTATTTTTAAGCTACCGAAAACCCCGAAATCGCCACTGGCGAAGTTCGGGGGAAATAGAGGGCTCCGTCATCAGCCGCAGCTAGAGCCACCCTGTTATGAGAACTGAGTAAAGAAAACCGGTTAACAAAACAGTTACCCAAGCTCCTAGTGCGGATTCGAACCGGGGGTGCTGGCAAACCAACCGAGTGTCTTACCGAGACGCCACCCACCGGCTGCCGAATACCACAGCTAGAGTAGCTAGGTAAACATTAGCGGGGAGAGGACCAGCGCCGTATCACGGGGCTGGCTTCACCCGCTAATGCTAAATGCTAACGGGTAAAATAAAAACAGTACGAGGACTGCACGACATCGCACCACGCTACTTCTAAGAAGGTAAAAGAAAAGCTAATTACCTCAACCTTGCAGTCTACACACCCTGATGACCTAATGCCAACGGGGGTACCTCTAAAACTACAAAAGAAGCGTGGGGGAGCCGTCAGCAGTCCCCACGGACACCGCAGTGCCCAAAACAAAAGGAACAAACAAGACAAAAGGTGCGACACCTGCAGCCAGGCGGCGTACCCTTAAATAAGGGAGCCGCAGCTGCAGGTCGTCCACCCTAACGAGCTGGCCTAGTATTAAAGGCCTAGCTCTGTACTGCTCTGTAAGGCCTGTGACGTCAGGGAAGAGTGGTAAGTCCCACAAACGCCACAGAACCATTACAAAAGTCAATGTAAAGGACACTGTGTTTTTATTTTATTTGTATTTTCCATACTGTCCCAACTTTTTCTGATTTGGGGTTGTATTAAAGTATCAGGACACAACATCACTTCGGCATTTAGTGTGTGCTTTTATCCAAAGCGACTTACAATATACAGTTTTCAAGCGATTGAGGGTTAAGGACCTTGCTCAAGGACCCAACAGTGGCAACCTGGCAGTGGTGGGGTTTGAACCAGCAACCTTATGATTACTAATCTATTACCTTAACCGCTAGGCTACAACTGCAATTCCTGTGTTTCAGCCACAATGATTACTAACATCTGTAATAAATCAATTATATTATGGTAATGATGTGCTTCCAACTTTTAAACAGCAACAGTTTAGGGAAGGTCCTTTATAAACAAGACATTAAGAAAAGCTCAGTTTAAAGAAACTCCAGCGTCCTGCACAGATTCCTGACCGCAGCCTCACTCAACAGCTCTGGGACGAACCGGAACATCAACTGAGGTTTTGAAATGGGTAGAAAATCCCACAGACATACTTCAAAACTTTGTGAGAAGCCTCCTCAGAAGAGCGGCTCTCGTTATAACTGATAAGATCACACAGACGTCACTTTATTTTAATAGCATTTGTTTTTGAAATGCGATGTCCAGCAAGATCACGGCCGAGTGTCCAAATACTTTTGACCACATGTGTATATTAAAGGGGAAAAAGCAACAAAAGCAAAATCAGAATAAAATGTATCGTGTTTTAAATTTAATACATATTGCAAATCCTTGATGCTGAATGAAAATGACTCCTGCTGTCTGGTCAAGGCATCAGCACAAGCGGTGGAGAAAAATTGAGAGTATAGCGTGTTCTTCCATATGACCAGCAAAGGAGTGCATAGGGAAGTAGGTATATCAAATTGAGACACTGCTAAAGGGAAATAAATTAGAAATAGAATCGATACAGAATGAGTCCTCATGTAAGCTCCCATTTTTTCCCAGAAAGCCGAGCGGCGTGTATGTGGCTCTAATTAACTGTGGCTGAAATGAAACATGTCCAGAATGTTCTCCACCTTCTTCTGTGTGTGTATGTGTGTGTGTGTGTGTGCCAGCGTCTACCACTCTGTATTCAAGGTGTGTAAGTGCTCGTCTGCTCACCCTGCACTCTGATTGGATGGGTCGTGGTGTTCCCGTGACCAATCAGAAGCCCCGGAGATGACCGGTGAAGGATGTGAGACACACAGAGGCCGCTGTATCCAAGCAACCCCGTCTCAGCATCAAATAGAGGTCTGACGGGACGAACCGAGTTTAGGATTTTTCTAGATGGTTCTGTGATGAGATAGAGATTGGCGCTGCATGTTTGGGTCGACATTTTGGGGAGGTTTTCCTTACAGAGACGGAGCCCTTCATCCATCCCACATCAAAGTAATCAAAATGAATATCGGGGGTTTAGATGTGCTCAAAATGCCCTGATATGGAGATGTAAAAATGATAAATAAACATTTTCCTCTACTAGCTTTGTGTGATGTCAGGATCTGTCAGTGTTCCCATCAGTTGTTGATGCGGCTGGTATGTTTTATATTAGCATGAAGGCTTGTTTGGAAGCTGGGGTCAAACTATAGGGGTTCTATACGGCGCCTATGGAACTGACAGTGTTCAGGGTCTTACTCAAAGGCTCAAGAGTTGAACCTACAACCTTCACCTTTCAGCTGATATCCCAAATGCTTCTGCGGCTCATTCTTTAACCTTTCTGTGGTGTAGCGCGCTAACATTGTTTGATGTCTGTGTTTACGTATTGAAGATTGGTTCCATAATCAATATAAAAGTGTCGCTTCTCTACACGTGATCATCTGTCCCCTCATGTCAGATGTTCCTCACAAGCTGCTAGAACGTCACCGCCGGTCTGAAAGCCGCCACAGATGGTGTCAGCGCCGTAGAGTTCAGCTACAGTTTGTTACAGATTACATGGACCAAAAAATGCCGAAGCAAAGGATTCTGGACAACTTGGACATTTTGACTAACCGATTGCTAACTGAATTGCCGTAGGACTGCTAGTGTAACAGACCTTTCTGTGGTGTTGTGTGCTGTGCTAACATTGTTTACGTATTGAGTGCATTTTGTCCCTTTGGAGATTGGTTCCATAATCAATGTAAAAGTGTCGCTTCTCTACACATGTGATCATCTCTGTGTAGTCTGCGCTGCGCCTCAAAAAAACAAGCCAATAAGTATTCTGCTCCCGATAGTTTATCTGTGTACACTTTATTTCTTGCTTTATAAACTCAGCAAACTCTAGGACACCTTGTAGTGCAAATGAACCAGTTAACAAGAGGCACCTGAACGCTACACGGATAAATAACGTTAAATCGCTAAACACAAACCTTAACAGTTTAAATATCGCAGCAAATTGCATTTTACACGGGAAAAGGATTATTTCACTGTCCGTGAATTAGGTAGGGCCTTAACTGTAGGTGTAGCTTATAAAGTCATTGATGATTGTACGTACCAGATAGGTGTACCTAATAAAGTGCTCGGTGTGTGTAGATGTCCACACTTTTAAGCTGAATGATCAAATATCAATATCAAATTAAGAGGAAATAGCGTGAGTTCAGAACGGCCTTTTTCATCCCGTCATCCTCTCATCTGAACTCTTACTTCCTTCAATCTGCACCATCAAACTGCTGCTGGATCCTTAATGACTTCCTACTGCACACACACACACACACACACACACACACACAGTGCAGCGGGAGCCAGCGTGTCTCCTCTCCCGTGTCTTTTATGACATTCCAGGCCTGAGGTGATCTAAAATAGCCGTGCTGGTTTTTGCACAGGAAGTGGTGTGTGTGTGTGCACAGGAAGTTGCAGACATGAGCTGGAGACAGCAATCTGTATGGCTCGGCTTAGGGTCGAGGGTCACACAGTGCTCCAGTGTGCAGGAAACGCACACACACACACACACACACACAGTAATAAAAATGATGCGATATTTAACATGCAAAACAAAAAACAGAAAACATTAAATACGCTCAGAATGTATTAATGATCTATTCGTCACTCAGCCGTTGACACACACACACACACACACACACACACACACTTTCTCTTTTTCTCCTGACTCAGTCTTCCTGCACTCATCCTTTAATCCTCTTCTGTCCCGTCTCTATATTTAGGCCTCGGTCATTGTTCTGCGGGGCGCCGCTGACAGGTGCCGCTGACCGATGGCTCTTTTTTCGGATGATTAAGTGAAGTCTTCAGGAAAAATTAGTCCCTGACATGAATATCAGCTCAGAAAATGAAACATGAAATGATCCTGAGAGGAAGAGCTAAGAATACAAAGCTCTGACTGCCACTTCAGCACAAGCCGGCCATCAATCAGAGGCGCTTCTGAACTTTCAGGGAACTTTCAGGACCTCCAACTAAAAATCCTCCTCTAACCAAAACCCAGGGGTGCCCGGAGCTCAGAAAGTCTTTTAAATATCGTCTACAAGCTTTAAATAAGATAAATATATAAGGTAAATGTACAAAAGGTATGTTTCTTAAACTTAAAACCACACTTTGTTATTAGACCCTCCACTCCTGACCCAGGAGAGCTGCCCCCCCCCCAACACGTGTGCACTACTGACCACTTCTTTTCACCTGTGTGTGGTGGGTTTATATAAGGATCTGTGTCATGCATTGACCCCTGTTATCCCCCGTCTCATTGTGCAGGCGACAACGATCAGCCAGCAGAGGTCGTAACTGCAGCAAAGATGAGGAGCCCTTACAGCCCTCCCTCCCTCAGACGAGCAGATCATTATTATTATTATTATTATTATTATTACTACTATTATTACAGTTATTACTATTATTATTATTATTTTATTATTATTATTATTATTATTATTATTACTATTATTACAGTATTACTATTATTACAGTTATTACTATTATTATTATTATTACTACTATTATTACAGTTATTACTATTATTATTATTATTATTTTATTATTATTATTATTATTATTATTACTATTATTACAGTATTACTATTATTATTACAGTTATTACTATTATTATTATTATATTATTATTATTATTTATTATTATTATTATTATTATTTATTTAAAGAGAGCACTTGTGAGGTCAGGTAATGCTGTTGGCTTGCAATCAAAATTTCTATTGATCCCAAAGTTGTTTAGTGCATACGGGCGCTGGATTGACCGCTGGAGCTCTTATACTTCATAAAAATAAACATCATATAAGTATATTTGTGAATGTAAACGCTGAGTAAACCAGGACTAAAATCTAACAATCTATCAATTTTTTGTTTGGTCCAGAACCAAGAGAACCGAACTACTATATGTATAAAGACACTGTTAAATAAATAATATAATAATTTAATAAATGTGTTGTGTTTGTGTACTATCATTATCATGTTAAATATTCAGACTTTTTCACAGCACTGTGACTTCTACACTCTTCTAAACTCTTACAGACAGTAAAAAGAAACGTGTTGTAACCGAGGCCCTGAGTTACACATTACTCCCGTTACTCATGAATCACGAGCGTACAGATAATCATTAGCTGATCATCAGTACGTGTATGTGCAGAATGTGGATGAAAGAGAAACATCATGTTGATGAGTGAGAGTAAAAACAAAGTCCTGCTCACTGATGACGCACATCACTCACGGTTCTCGTTTATGATTGATCAGCTCGTGATCAGTGTGTGTATCTGTGTAAAGAATAAAAACAAGAACTGAGGGGGTGGTGGTCGGGGGGCTGGACAAAACACACAAACACGTTCAAAATGATGTCCAGGAATCACCACGCCTCCAACAAACCACTGTTATAATTCTTTTATATACATTCCAGTAGTGTCAACTGCTGCTGTTATAGATCTTATAGCAGTTATTAAGTTAATGGAGTTTAACTGATTGGTCACCTGAACTAAATAAGCTTTAAAAACAAATAAAAAAAAACTCTCTTCAGACTAAGACCTGGTCCTCACCTACATGATAAATGTTCCTCTCCTTCCTCACTGAAACAACATTTTACACAGAATAGATCAGAATGGTGCAACTCATTTTATCCAGGAAAAAGGAAATGTAACCATATTATTACTTATTCACTTATTTATTTATTTACTTACTTATTGACTTAATTATTTAGTTAGTTTTTTATTTATTTACTAATTTATTCACACATTTATTTATTTACTAAAATATTTATTTATGTATTTATGTATTCACTAATTTAATTGTTTGTTTATATATATATATATATATATATATATATAAATATATATATATATATTGTTTACTAAATTATTTATTTATATATTTATTCAGTAATTTATTTGTTTGTTTATATATTTATTTATTTACTAATGTATTTATTTATTTGTTTATTTATTTATTCAGTAATTTATTTATTTGATTAGTTATTTATATATTTATTTATTCACAAATTTATTTATTTATTTGTTCATTAATTCACATATTTATTTATGTACAAATTTATTTATTTAGTTATTTATATATTTATTTATGTACTAATTTATTTATTTAGTTATTCATTCACATATTTATTTATTTACTAATTTATTTATTTATTTGTTTAATTATTTATATATTTATTTATTTACTAGTTTATTTATTTGTTTATTTATTTATATATTCAGTAATTTGTTTATTTATTTGTTTAATTATTTATATATTCAATAATTTATTTATTTGTTTGTTTATTTATTTTTATATTTATTTATTCACTTATTTGTTTATATATTTATATATTCACTAATCTATTTATTTATTTATATATTCACTAATTTATTTATATATGTATTTATTCAATAATTAATTAATTTATTTGTTTATTTATTTACATAATTATTTATTCACTAATTTGTTTGTTTATTATTTATATATTCACTCATTCATTTATTTGTTTATTACAATTTATAGGATTCTTCAATTAGGATTCTCCAATTCACCTCACTAACAGTCTCTGTACTGTAGGAGGAAACCGGAGCTCCCAGAGGAAACGTTACACACCGTTATACACTTGCCTTATGTGTTTTACCTGTGCATGATTACATTATTCATTCATTATATTATTATTTTATTGATTTTTAAAACATAACATGGTCATGACAGCAGCCAAACCAAAACATGCACACACACACACACACACACAGATACAGATCTCCAATCAGCGATCAAGAGATAGTAAAAGGCTGTAAATGATTTTCTCATGATCAATACAGGTACACAAGTAATGAAAACAGGGGGCGACTGCATGGCGGGGGGTGTTTAAAAAAAACACTGAGGAGAAAAACAAGAGGGAATGAGAGAGAGGTCATTACAGGGCATTCGCATGACTAAAAAGCAGTGACACTTAGTGCCCCTGTGGTAGTGTTTAATAAAGGCCAATCCCAGTAAATAATAAGAATTAACCATAGTAATTGGAAATCAACTACTAGTCTGTCATATAAAGGAGATTATATACTTCCAACTTTGCAGCAACAGTTTAGGGAAGGTCCTTTACTGTTCCAGCATGACTGTCATATAGTTTGGTTTGAAGAGTCCTGACCTCAGCCCTTCTCAACAGCTCTGGAGTGAACTGGAACATCAACTGCTGAGTCATACAAATCCCCACAGACATACTTCTCAAAAGAGTTTTAGCTGAACAAATCACACAAAAGTCACTCAAATCGTAGCTTAGTGGTTAAGGTACTAGACTAGTAATCAGAAGGTCGCCGGTTCAAGCCCTACCACTGCCAAGTTGCTACTGTTGGGCCCCTGAACAAGGCCCTTAACCCTCAATTGCTCAAATCGTGTCCAGTCATAATTGTAAGTCTGCTAAATGCCAAAATGTAAATAATACCATTTGTTTCAAGTTCATGGTCGGGTGTCCAAATACTTTTGGCCATATAGTGTACTATCAGTGCTGTGTGCTCAGAAACGTGACAGAAGGAGCATTTTGTTTGATCTTTGTGAGTAAAAAGTTGATTATTTCTCGTGTACCACCCTCTCTCTTTCATCAGCCAACGCTGGCACCGGGAACATTGTGTTCTTCCTGAGCGGAGCCTGGCTGGTACGCAGCACCCTGCTCTTCCTCAGCCCAGTTCTTCACAACTTCTGAATAGTTTATCCCCCCTCCACTCGGAGACGGGGACTGTGTGTGAGGGAAACTGAAGCTGTAAGTGAAGAATCTGAGGAAAAGCCACCTGCGCTCTGAGCTCTCATCAGGAAATCAGCTGATGCCTGTTCATTGTTATACACATGAATACTGTAAACACCCTCCACACTTATTCGGTCTCTCAGTGGCAGGCCGAGACGCCCGTCTACACAAAAGAGAACATAACAGACACCATGTTTTTTAGACAAAGCATCTGCCCTGGCGACACTCGTACACAATGCTGAGGAAAGAGAGCAACGCCGGCTTAAAGGAGACACGGTGTCTGCGTCGGGTTCGACCCTCCGTCCCTGCAGACATGCCCGATCGTCCTCTGTCCCTTTATATAATTACACACGGAGACAAAGGAAATTATTTACAGTCGCATTTTACTTCTGAATGCATTTACGCACAGAGACGGAGTGGCGCGCGGTGTACCAAACCAATGTCCTGTCCATTATAATACTGAAATGTATTCTTAAAGCAGCAGCAGCAGCAGCAGCAGTAAAAGAATGAACAGTTCTACTAGTATTAGTAGCAGGACCTGAGATTGGTTAGGCAATGCAAGCCTGTGTAACATGCCCACAGAGGCGCGGAGCACAGTATTATGCCCACCTGCCATGCCAGGCGCAGATGAATTAGTACGAAGGATTCTAATTAGACATAAAACTCATAAGGCAGATTATTTAGACAGCGATTACGTCATTGACTAAGCTAACACAGTTAGCCTCAGGCCATTCGAACCAAGGGGCTGAGGCGGCACAACCCGCTAGCACGCCAGCTAACATCTGCCTCAGTGGGCATCTTTATTTATCATATATACAGACACGAGGGTACAGTACAATTACATTATTTTCCTGGATGTTGTTCGGGGCACAGGGGCAGCCACTATTATGGCGCCCCTGGAGGCTAGAGGGTTAAGGGCCCTGCTCAAGGGCCAAATAATGGCTGCATGGTAGAACCTTGGTAGTAAAAGCTCCTCATGTTTATAACTTAAAAGGAGTTTGTTCTGTTTGAACAGCAGTGGAGAAAGTAGAGCAACGTCTTTACTGGTATGCTTATTGAACAGGTGGGGCGGCACGGTGGGTAGCACTGTCGCCTGACAGCAAGTAGGTCCTGGGTTCGATTCCCAGATGGAGTGGTCCAGATCCTTTCTGTGTGAGTTTGCATGTTCTCCCCGTATCTGCATGGGTTTCCTCCGGGAGTTCCGGTTTCCTCCCACAGTCCAGAGACGTGCAAGTGAGGTGAATAGGAGATACAAAATTGTCCATGACTGTGTAAACATAAAAAATATGTTTAAATATGATTGAATATGTTTCTTTGTGCTGCATATGATGAACGATCCTGAGTTTATAGTTGTGATGTGAATCACCTGTTTCATCGTTACATGATTAACCCAGGGGCGGTGTGGCACAGTCCAGCGAGGACTCAACGACAGTAACACACTGGATATGTAGGACAAGGCCAGAGGAATTACTCTGGATCTTTTCTCTGTTTGTATATGTAAGTGTGTGTGTGAGTGTGTGTGTGTGTGTGTGTGTGTGTGTGTGTGTGTGTGTGTATACTTATGGGGGTGTTTCTGAGATGTGTCCACATCCACCAATGCAGACAGAGCCCAGACCCCCCGATGGGAGGAGACAGACAGAAGCGTGGCCCGCGTCCAGTTTACATTTCACAAACTTGGACGTCCTTGAAACTAATATGGCTCAAGGGAACTGGACATATCTCACATTACATCTTGTTTTAACCCTTTATAGACAAGTACAGTTCTGCAAACCTACGTACTGCAGAGTTTAGTGTTTAAGTCTATTTATTTATTTATTTATTAAATCTGAGACTAACACGCCTGATTCAAAGTTCGCCCCCACTTTGGTGCTATAAGGTGCCTCAGGTGAGGTCAGGGTTCTGCAAAATCCTCTGTGATGTCGCTTTAACATCATATTTGCAGCAACCTAATATCATTTTATTACTACTGAAAATGCTTTATTAATGACTATCGCTCCAGAACATTTTACTTGAACTGTTTAATATTACTAGTTTTGGTTTGTATTGTCTCTGTGTTAGGTACTAGTTCACCAAGTCGAATATCTTGTTGCGGTGGGTCTGATTTATGGAGCAGGGGGCAGGAAACACCTCGGACAGGTCGCCAATCCATCCCAGAACACACACACACACACACACTTTTTAGTAGCTCCAATTAACCTGACTGCACGTCTTTGTACTGTGGGAGGAAACCTACACACAGTCACGGGGAGAACATGCAAACTCAACACAGAAAGGTCACAGACAGCTTCGGCTGGGAATCAAACCCAGGACCTTCTTGATAAGCCAATCAGTGTGGCTCAAATATTCAAATCCACTGGGTTCCTTTTTCATCTGTGTGTGAATGATGCAGTAAAACTCGAGCTGGTTGGACTGTACTGGCACAATTATTGGTCCCCACTACACCTGTACGGGCTGTAAAGGTCGACAGTGATGAGGACAGGCGGGTCATCATGATATACAGATGTGCACACTGTCCTCCTCTGTAATTCTATCAGTACATACAAAGTATACGAAAGTTTCCATGTTAAACTGTGACATCGTGCCCTGCACTGTAGGAGACTCGTCCATTCTCGTGCTCCTACAGCAGACTATATTACAATAAAAAATAGTAAAAAATAATCCGGTCTCGGAGCAGAGCCGAAAAGGTCCCAGGGTCCATCATTATTTCATTGCTTCTCTTTCCTAATACTGAACGTTGCAGAATTGCAGACTGTTGCAGACTGTCAGGGTTCACCAGAGCCGTCATGTACTGGAAGCACAGATAACAGACCGACGTCCTGCTTCTTCAGCACAACGGAAATGAGGAAATATAAGTATAGCTTTGCTAAAGTGCTGTCAAAGTTAATGTCAGGCCACCTCGGTCAGCGAAGGCATAAAACCGGTCAGCAAAAGCAGTCAAGGGCTAAATGTAGCTTTATAACACAATGACTTTACCAGACTATAACCTGACCCCCTCAATCGAGCCTGGAGCTGCCTGTAAAAAGTCATTAAACGTGTCTTTAAAAGTCCTTTATGTGCTGATATGCTGCACCAGCCCGGTCAGGCGCTCTAATGACACAATTAACTCCGTCTGGGGTCAGAACGGCTGGACGGGGAGTCACTACGACTGTCTAGTCGAGATGGCAGTGTGAGTTGTGGAGAGGTATACAGAGCACAGCATGTATGCATGCAGCAGAACTTCAATAGGGAATTGGTGATGACTAAACCTGACTTTCTTAGTTTCCTTCTGGATTAATAAATTATCTAACTATCTATAAATAAATTGGGAGACAAAAAGAGGAAAGTTGCTCCGCTGCAGACCTTCCACTCCTGACCGAGGAGCTTCTCAACCATCACACGTCTCCTCAGATTCAGTAGTTTCACAGTATCAGTCCATTTTGTCTTTTTGTCATATTTTTTTTCCTTTTTGCCTGCACGTTCATATGCAGATCCACACACAAACATGCGGAGAGTCACACATGGATCGACATTCGCTCCTTCAACCTCCACAAATATAGTTTGAATCTAGAAGTAAAACAAAGCACCTAGAGGAAACCCATGTGGACGGGGAGAAAGCGCACCAAACACTCACAAACAGTGACAGGGGTCATTAATGACCAATCCTGGGTCCTCGGGATCTATATTACTATAATAAAACGTTCATTTATTATTATTATTATTATTGGTATAATTCTTAGTATTATTATTTTTATTTAGAATAGTTTTAGTTTTTTATTAATTTAGTTAATTATTATGTTTGTTATTTATTATTATTATTATTCATTGTTATTATTATTATCATTATTAATTTTTTCTTTTAGTTAGTTATATATTTTGTTATTATTTATTGTTATTATTATTGTTTATTTTTATTTATTTAGTTAGTCATATATTTAGTTCTTTTTTTATTATTATTATCATTGTTATTCATTTTTTTAGTTAGTTATTTATATATTTTGTTCTTATTTATTATAATAATTATTATTATTCATTGTTATTATTATTATTATCATTATATTATTTTTTTATTTAGTTAGTTAGTTATATATTTTGTTATTATTTATTATTATTATTTGTATAAGTGTTAGTATTATTATTTTTTAAATATTATTATTTTATTATTCATTGTTATTGTTATTATCATTATTAATATTTTTTAATATATATATATTTTTATTATTTTATTATTATTTAGTTATGTAGTTTATGTATTTAGTTATTTATTATGTTTGTTATTTATTATTATTATTATTATTATTATAATTCATTGTTACATTTTCTTTTTTTATTTATTATTATTTTTATTTAACGTTTTTGTTACTATTATTATTTATTATTATTATTCGTGATGGGGTGAATCTTGTTAAGGTGCGAGGGTCACAACTGATTCCTGTCATTATTGGTGCCAGTAAAAGTTGTACAGAAACACAAACACACACACACACAAACACGCACACACACACACACACACACACACACAATGCCAAGGTCAAAAGCTACCTGTCCATGTCAAGGTTACCATGGTTCCATGATCCTAAACAAGCCTAGTGACCCAGTTATAACTCTGCCCACATTTACACCGGTCAGTCTGTCCAATTCTGCCGTCACTGAATAAACACACACACACACACACACACACATACAAACACACACAACAAAGAGTTAATGTTTATACACACTGAGAAGTAAAATAAAACTACCATACTTTCTTCTCTGACCACTGAGCGGATGGGCAGGGTGGCACTGGCATGGAGTCACACAGATGGACGCCAGGCGACCCTGCCCTCTGCTGCAGGAAGTCACACAGGCTACGTGATCTTCCGCCATGCACTTCCTGGGTCATGCACATGCAAGAAATCTGCTGCACCACCGGAGTCAGACGTCCCAGATCAGACCTGAGACGTTTCCAGAGGTTCCAGAGGTTGGGAGCTGATTCAGCAGAACTCTGGTGGGGTTTTGCACGTCGACCCAAACCAGAAGCACAAACATCAGCCTGATAACGAGCTCCAGCACAAGCTCTCCGCACGCAGGAACACGGCCAGGACGTCAGCCAAGAGAAACAAGCCCCTCACGTCTCGGGTTCGGTGCGCTGTGGGCACTGAGTGCAATCAAGCCCACTGAGCTGGGCGTGGAGGGCTTCATGCTCGAGGACGTGACTGAACACATTAAACCGCTTCCTTTATTTTTCTTATTTCCAAAAATGAGCGCGCCCCTCCTGCGCCAGTCCTCATTAATCACTGTAATGAAAATCTACCAGGATCTCTGTGGCGCTTCTACCCACCACACATCATCGTGTAAAATTACTAAATGATTTCTGCGACCGGCGGTGTCACCGGTAAGAAACGTTGTGCTGATGATTCAAGAAAACAACAGCTCAGATGTGTGTGTGTGTGTGGCACCTGTACACCTCCAAAATTGCTGTAATGATGGTATGTGAGTAATATGCATCCTGGGAGCAGTTAAGGTATTGGACCAGTAATCAGAAGGTTGCCGGTTCATTCCCCACCACTGACAAGTTACCACAGCTGGACCCCTGAGCAAGGGCTGTAACCCTCAGGTGCTTGCACGGTATTCAGTCATAACTGTAAGTCAATTTGGATAAAAGCATCCACTGAATAAGAGAAGATAGAGCTTTATTCATCCTGAAGGAAACTTTTTTGCCGGAAGTAGCACAAAGAAATTAAAATAGTGCCTAATTAGAATAAAATAAATACATAAAATGATAAATTTAAATGTAAAACGGGATAATTATGGTAAGAATATAGTATTAGTATTAAATATTGTACATATAAATAATTTAGGCCAAACTTCAAAAGCCATGTGACCTAAAAGACCAAGAACTAGGAAAAGAAGAGATGCTAAAAGACGGCATCAGTCTGTTGGACTCTGGAGTAACAGTTTGGTGGAGAAATTGTTAGTTCATTTATTCAGTGTCTGTTTCACTATCGCTGTATCCTATTCAGGGTCGTGGTGGGTCTGATTCACTGGACAAAAGGAAGGAAACACACTGGAAAGGCCGCCAGTCCATGACAGGGCAAACACACACACACACACACATACATAAACACATGTATACAAATGCACACACATGTACACACACACACACACACACAGGGCAATTTCCGGAAGCTGATACATTGAAGTAATCATCCAGGAATTCCAAACTACATTCCAAACTACACCAGTGGTAGCGACCAGTACCTGTACAGTCCCTCCTACCAAACCAGTAACACACACGACTGACCGCTCACTGCTCACCGCTGTGTTTATTATTATTCGTGTTATTGACTTCAGATGGAATTTCAGAAACAAAATCATCAAAGAAAACATTTACACAGAATTCAGGGTATCGCAGGTTTCTCTGTGTTTATGCTCAGTCGTGTGTGTGTGTGTGTGTGTGTGAGAGTGTGTATGTGTGGGTGTCTGTGTGTGTGTGTGTGTGTGTGTGTGCAGTGCATTGCTTATTAAACTCTCTAAAAGTGCCGGTCCCAAGCCCAGATAAGTAGCAGGATTGAGTCATGAAAGGCATCCGGCGTAAAAACCGCGCCCACTCCGGTACACGGGCCAGATCCGCTGTGGCGACTCCTAAATACGGGAGCAGCCGGAACAAAACCTCCGTATTTGTGTTTTGTTTTCATGTTTGGCTGCAACAGTTTTTGGAATTATTTTAAAAAGACAGAAGGTGGATTGGCTAATCTTTAGTTCCTTCCTAGGTGTAAATAAGTAAGTGACGTACTGACACCATGTCCAGGACGTCCATGTGTATCCCTGCCTCGCGTCCCACGTTTCCAGGAACTGTCAGAACCACCACGACCCTGACCATGATGTCATCTTTAATAAAGCAACCCAAAGTCTCCAAAAAAAGTGACAAAAGTATTGGGACATCACTTTTGAATTCATGTGTTTCAGCCACAACAGTTGCTAACAGATGAAATAAATCAAATATAAACTGGAAATCATATGCTTCCAACTTTGCAGCAATGGTTTAGGGAAGGTCCTTTCCTGTTTCAGCATGACTGTGTCCCTGTGCACAAAGCAAGCTCCAAACTTTAGCCTCACTAAACAGCGTTCAGTTTCCAGCTGTACAAACTCTCGTTGGATGTGGATGTGCACAAATTCCCACAGACATACTCCAAAGCCTTGTGAGAAGCCACATAAGAAGAGCGGCTGCTGTTATAGTTAAAAAAAATCACACAGAGGTCAGTCTGTTTTAAAGGCATTTTGTTTTTGAAACCGGATGTCCAACAAGCTCATGGTCAGGTGTCCAAATACTTTTGGCCACACAGTGAATATTAGCTGTGCTGCTGCTTAAATAAAACACAGTTCACGTGATGATTTCTTAACATTTCTTTATTATCAGCACAAAACGTTTCATGCCGGAGCTCTGTGGTGGTTCCGGCAGATTTCTGGACACCGTCGTGTGTGTCCGGCTCCTCAGTGTTTGACTGTGATGGTCAGCAGATTTCTGGAACCCACCGCGTGTGTCCGGCTCCTCAGTGTTTGATGGTGATGGTTTTAACCTCGGTGAAGAAGTGGTAGGAATCTTTCCCTCCCTCTCTACCGATCCCCGAGTTCTTCATTCCTCCGAACGGCAGGTTCAAGTCCCGGACGAGCCAACAGTTGGTCCACACTAACCCGGCCTGCAGCCTCCGAGCCACCCGGTGGACCTTACCCACGTCACGTGACCACACGGTGGCGGCCAGGCCGTAGCGCACGCCGTTGGCCCGTGATATCACTTCCTCTTCGTGATCGAAGGGCGTGACGCAGGTGACGGGGCCGAATATCTCCTCCTGCATCACGGCCGAGGAGTCGCCGACCCCCGAGATCACGGTCGGAGGCATGAAGTACCCAGCTGCATGTTTCAGTGGAAGGTCGAGGGTCTCGACTCCTTCCCCACAATGCACCTGGGCTCCTTCTGCCCTGGCGAGCGCCACGAACCCCCGAACCTGGAAGAGACGCCACAGCGTGGCAGGTTGGCAGATATGAGCTTCAGGTACTTGTGAGGGTCGAGAGCTCGTATGTGTTTAACGTTTTCTGACCTTCTCTAAATGCTCCTTGCTGATTAGCGCTCCGTTCTGATTGGTCGGGTCAGAGGGCACACCGGTCTTCCACTGGCGAGCTGCCTCCACAAACCTTGCTAGGAATTGTGGGTAGATACTCCTCTCCACGAAGATCCTGCTGGTACAGAGACAGATCTCGCCCTACCGGAGGAGAGAGTGTTTCGAGTCATATGGAGCACGAGCGCCACCATGTGGCAGCAGACAGCACCTTCTGTTTGACTTTACATTAGGCAGGGCACCTTAAAAGCAGAAGGTGGATTGGCCCATGTGTATGGTCCAGGATGTCCATGTGTATTCCTGCCTCGAGTCCCACGTTTCCAGGAATTGTCAGGACCACCATGACCCTGACCAGGTTGTATTGTGTGTGTGTGTGTGTGTGTGTGATCTCTCACCTGATTGGAGAAGCTGGAGCGCACTGTGGTGCTGATGCACTGCTCCAGATCGGCGTCCGCGAACACGATGGCCGGGTTTTTACCTCCTAGCTCCAGTGAGAGTTTCTTACAGTAGGGGGCGCTGCGCTCGGTTATCACCCGCGCCGTCGCCGTGCTGCCCGTGAACGAAATCAGGGGAACGTCGGGGTGAGAGACCAGGGCGTCTCCTGCACGAGGGCCCGTCCCGAACACTACGTTTATAACACCGGGAGGAAAACCTGAACACACACACACCATGTCAGAAACACAGACAAACACACATAAAAAACACACAAGTCAGAAACACACACACATCAGAAACACACACACATCAGAAACACACACACACATCAGAAACACACACAAACACACATCAGAAACACACACACACACACACATCAGAAACACACACACACACACATCAGAAACACACACACATCAGAAAAACTCACACAAACACACATAAAAACACACAAGTTAGAAAAACACACACAAAAAAATACACACACATCAGAAAAAAACACACATGGCAGAAAAATACACACACACATCAAAACACACACACACTGCAGAAAAACTCACACACATTAAACAACACACGCACACATGTCAGAAAAACACACATACACACACACACACGTCAAAAAAAAACACACACACGTCAGGAAATCACACAGACACACGTCAGACAAACCCACACACACATCAAAAAACACACAAACAAAAAAAACACAGAAACATACGCGTCAGAAACATACGCACACGTCAGAAAAACACACACACAAACACACACACGTCAGAAACACACACACACACACGTCAGAAACACAAACACACACACACGTCAGAAACACAAACACACACACGTCAGAAACACAAACACACACACGTCAGAAAAAACACACATCAGAAAAACTCACACACACAAACACACAAAAACACACACACGTCAGAAACACAAACACACACACGTCAGAAACACAAACACACACACGTCAGAAACACACACACACACACGTCAGAAACACAAACACACACACGTCAGAAACACACACACACACACGTCAGAAACACAAACACACACACGTAAGAAACACAAACACACACACGTCAGAAAAAACACACATCAGAAAAACTCACACACACAAACACACAAAAACACACACACGTCAGAAACACAAACACACACACGTCAGAAACACAAACACACACACGTCAGAAACACACACACACACACGTCAGAAACACAAACACACACACGTCAGAAACACACACACACACACGTCAGAAACACAAACACACACACGTAAGAAACACAAACACACACACGTCAGAAAAAACACACATCAGAAAAACTCACACACACAAACACACAAAAACACACACACGTCAGAAACACAAACACACACACGTCAGAAACACACACACACACAAAAACACACACGTCAGAAACACAAACACACACACGTCAGAAACACACACACACACAAACGTCAGAAACACACACACACACAAACACACACACGTCAGAAACACACACACACACACACGTCAGAAACACAAACACACACACGTAAGAAACACAAACACACACACGTCAGAAAAAACACACATCAGAAAAACTCACACACACAAACACACAAAAACACACACACGTCAGAAACACAAACACACACACGTCAGAAACACAAACACACACACGTCAGAAACACACACACACACAAAAACACACACGTCAGAAACACACACACACAAGTCAGAAACACAAACACACACACGTCAGAAACACACACACACACACACGTCAGAAACACACACACACACACGTCCGAAAAAACACACATCAGAAAAACACACACACAAACACACAAAAACACACACACGTCAGAAACACACACACACACACACGTCAGAAAAACCCAGTCAGAAAACTCACACACACAAACACACATAAAAACACACACACGTCAGAAAAACACACACACACATCAAAAAACTCACACACATCAGAAAAACACACACACACGTCAAAAAAAACCACACACAGAAGTCAGAAAAACACACACACATAAACATACACACACATGACAACACACACACACACATGTCAGAAAAACCCACGCTACACAAACACACACTCGTTGTTGATGTGAAACAGGAGAGGAGAACATTTTTTTGCCTTTTTCACCATCCCTCCTTTTAGGCAAGTTTACTATATACACTATACAGCTTCTCACAAGACTTTAAAGTATGTCTGTGGGAATTTGTGCCCCTTTAATGAAAAGAGTCTGGATAAATAGGAGGGTTACGTCCGAAAGGGCATCCGGTATAAAAACTGGGCCAAATCAATGATGTGGACAAATGATCGACTTTGGCGCCCCCTGACGGAAGCAGCTGAAATCGCTGATATGTGTATTAACAGTTTGCACGTATAGAAATTTAAAGTGCAGATATACAGGACACTAAATGTATAATAAGTAACAACCACAAGCAGTTACACACTTCTCCCCTTCAAGAAACACACACACACTTCTCACCAGCCTCCTCCACAAGTTTGCACATCATCCAGGCGGTGACGGAGGTCATCTCACTGGGTTTGGCCACCACCGTGTTCCCTGTAGCCACCGCCGGCGCTATCTTCCAGGTGAGCAGGTAGAGCGGCAGATTCCACGGACTGATCAGGCCGGCTGGAATAAAAGACCAACATCAATTTGTAAACCTAAAAAAAACATCCCATCTTCACACACACTTCCTCACACACACACTCTTACCCACGCCGACAGGGCAGCGCACGGTGTAGTTCAGACACCCCATGTGGTCCATCTCACTGCACTCTGTGGTGTGGTGCTGGACCGATGAGGCGAAGAATCGGAAGTTGTAGGCAGCGCGGGGGATGTCCACGGTTCGGGCGAAGCTGATCGTCTTTCCTGAGGAGGAGAAGAAAAATAACGAGAGTGTTCATGATGTTATACACTATACGGGCAAAAGTATTGGGACACCCCTTCTAATTATTCAATTCATGTGTTTCAGCCACAGCAATTGCTAACAGGTGTAATAAATCAGTTACATGAAGGAGATTATAGCTTCCAAGTTTGCAGCAACAGTTTAGGGAAGGCTCTTTCCGGTTCCAGCATGACTGTGCTCTATAAAGACATGAAGAAAAGCTCGGTTTCAAGACACTCCGGTGTCCTGCACAGACTTCTGACCTCAGCTCCACCTGAACAGCTCTGGAATGAACTGGAACATCAATGCCCAGCTATACAAACGGGCACAAATTCCCACAGACATACTAAGTCCTTTGAGAAGCCTTCTCAGAAGAGTGGCTGTTGTTATAGCTAATAACATCACATACAGCTCACTCTGTTATAATACTGCTCATGGTCAGGTGTCCGAATACATCTAGTGTATTTATTCCTGTATCATACCAAGCTATGACAGCCAGTGGTGTTTGTAGCCGGTTTCTCATCTCTTGGCCTATGTGGCACCATAGATTTGCACTATTCTGCTTCATCAAAGCCTCTCAGGTGTCTTTAAAACCCAGAACCCGAGCACATACAATCTGGGGTGTCCTGAGGAGTCTGTCAGGACCCCGTGATCCTGGTCCGACCCTCCTGTATGTGGACTAGAGTGTGTGAAGAGAGTTACCCTGGTCTTTAGATTCAGCCTGGGCGAATTCCTCCAGACGAGCCTCGATCAGATCAGCCAGTTTATTCAGAGCTCGAGCTCTCTCCGCCGGACTCGTGGCTGACCAACCGGGAAATGCTTCGTTAGCTGCCTTCACTGCTGCCTCCACCTAAAGGCAACACGTTATTATGCTGTGTGATTAATAACAGACAGATTTTATTTATTTATTAGGATTTTAATGTCATGTTTTACACACTGGTTACATTCATGGACATTCAGGACAGGTAGTTACTGCTTACACAAGATTCATCGTCTCCCCACACAGACACAGGGAGAACATGCAAACTGGGAATTGAACAGGACTTTCTTGCTGTGAAGCAACAGTGCCACCCAAGACTGATTTTAAACATCTGACCCCAAGACGCAGGTGTACAGAACATGTTTATGCATCACAATCAAGTTCAACGTTTGCAACCCCTTCTAGTTTTTACAACCTGAAGATCTGATGGACACACGGCGATGTTAACAAAAACAGGAAACTCCACTGGAGTTTAGGAATATCTTTATTAATGCATTTTTATTTGAATGTATAATTTTACCAGCTTAGTGAATCACAGTGTTGTTTGGAGTTTGTTGTTGGGTTGAACCCTGAGCCCAGATTCCTGTTCCTCTTTAATCATTATCTCGGTGCTGACGAGTGCAAAGTGCACCTGCTTCACTCCGAAATGCTGAATCATGAGTCAAGAACGGCTCACGCAGTAACAAAACTCTATAAAAACTGTCTTCACCCTCCAAAATGTGTAAAATGTGCATGTGATGGTCAGGAGTATGGTAAATGTTGGGCTGATGGTAGTTTCTTGTAGCAGACGTGTTGGGTGAAGCCTGAAACAGCATAAGGTGCTCACAAGCAGTCGTGAACCCACCTTCAGAGGTCCGAGGATAGACAAGCCACAAACCGCTGATGGTTTTTGTTGGTCAGCTTACTGACACCAGAGGACATGAAGACTATGGTGTCTGGTATGGACCAACAGAAGAGCTGCTGTGGCTCAAACTGCACATTTTAATACTGTTTAATCCGTGTGTGGGGTTACATAGTCACAGGCCAGCAAAGGCGCCCATGCTAACTTCCGTCCACCTTTGAAAGCACCTACAGTGGGCACACAGGTCTCAGAACCAGACATTGGAGCAACAGAAGGACAGCTGGGTGTGTGTCGATACGAATATTTATGGCACTGTAGGATCCACATTACAGCGCAGCTAGTGATGTCTCGGTACAAATATCATAGGACTTGATCAGATGTCTTGTGGAGTCCATGTGAACAGGATTAAATACAGTTTATCTGCATAGCCACCCATGGTCATGCTGCACTTCCACATATTTAATCATCTGTCCGTCATCTACATCTACTGATCCATCCGTCCATCCATCCATCCGTTCATCCACCTGTCCATACATCCGTCCATCCATACATCCGTCCGTCCATACATCCATTCATACATCCATCCACACATCTGTCCATACATCCATTTGTCCATACATACATCCATCCATCCGTCCGTCCATACATCCATCCATCCGTCCATACATCCATACATCTGTCCATACATTCGTCCGTCCATACATCTGTCCATACATCCGTCCATACATCCATCCATCTGTTCATACATCCTTCCATACATCCGCCTATCCATTCATCCATTAATCAATTCATACATCCATCCAAGGCTGTAGTCATGAATTGAACACTGAGGGGATCAAATCTACCAGGGGTGGGGGTAGCACTGTCGCCTCACAGCAAGAAGGTCCTGGGTTCGATCCCCAGGTGGAGCGGTCCAGGTCCTTTCTGTGTGGAGTTTGCATGTTCTCCCCGTGTCTGTGTGGGTTTCCTCCATGACTGTGTTTGACATCAAACTTGAACTGATGAATGTTGTGTAACCAGTAACTACCTGCCCTGCCATGAAAGACATTAAAATCCTAATAAATACATAAATCTATTATTATTTATATCAATACTGCTCCATGATTAGATCCCTAAACTGTTTTAAATGCTCTCTGACTTTAAGTTTATTTTTGTGCACAATCTAGACCAGATCCCTCTAACCACCTCCCAAACCAACAAACTCCAGTAAGTGTATGCTCCTCACCTCTTGGACTCCACTGTCCGGTACTTTGCAGTACAGCTCTCCAGTGGACGGCTCGTACGAGTCCACATGCCTGCTGCAGGACACGAACTTCCCACCGATGTAGTTCTCCAGAACCAGGCTCATGTTGGAGGTTTGAAGTCTCTGCAGCTCCGGGTGCAAATAAAAAGAGCAAAAGTGCATCTATAGAGCAGGCTGCACTCTGGTCCTCTGCAGATGTTGCCAGATTGTTTCTGTTTACTTTGTGTTTAATGCTTAAGAAAAGGGGTAATAAAGTGCAGCCTTGCCATTTTTGGGTGGAACGAGATGGAACGAAAACGAGAATTAATTTTGGGTCCCCAGACCGGAAAATCCTCTGGACGCCACTTGGGACCATTTCCATTCCATAGGGAGTAATTGGAACCACCTCTCACCCACCAAAGCCCCCCCCCCACACACACACACACTAATGTCCTTAAGTGTAAAAAATGTATTACTTGAACCTTAAGATGCAAAATTGGACCTTTAACAACAGTCGTACGTTTAAAATAACTTTTAAACCACAATCTTTGCAAGACAGTTGTTTAATAGGAACTATTACGCCAACCTGGCAACCCCAGACCTAGGGTTCGATTTCCCAACCAGATTACTTTTACTCACTGGAGTGGTTTCATAATTAACCCAAAAGCTGCAGTTAGAGCTCGATTATTGCACCGCCTCCAGCAGCCTGAACTGTTTACACAAGACACATCAGGTCCAAGGATCTGCACTGTTTACACCGAATATTAAACCCAAACATTCATCAAACCACTGAAGATTCATTTCCAATCTTTAATTGTTGAGTTTCAGGGAACCTGTAGCCAGTGTAGCATCAGATTATAGTTCTGGACTGATCGAGTGGACAGTGTAGCATCAGATTATAGTTCTGGACTGATTGAGTGGACAGTGTAGCATCAGATTATAGTTCTGGACTGATCGAGTGGACAGTGTAGCATCAGATTATAGTTCTGGATTGATGGAGTGAACAGTGTATCCTCAGATTATTGTTCTGGACTGACAGTAGTGAACATGGTAGCCTCAGATTATAATTCTGGACTGATAGATTGGTCAGTCTAGTTTCATATTATAGTTCTGGACTGATCGAGTGGACAGTGTGGCATCAGATTATAGTTCTGGACTAACAGTAGTGAACAGTGTAGCCTCAGAATATAGTTCTGGACTGATGGAGTGGTCAGTATAGCATCAGATTATAGTTCAGACTGATGGAGTGGTCAGTATAGCCTCAAATTACAGTTCTGGACTGATGGAGTGGACAGTGTATCATCAGATTATAGTTCTGGACTGACAGTAGTGGACAGCGTAACCTAAGATTATGATTCTGAACTGATGGAGTGGACAGTCTAGTCTCATATTATTGTTCAGGACTGATGGAGTGGACAGTGTAGCCTCAGATTATTGTTCTGAACTGACAGGAGTGGACAGTGTAGCCTCAGATTATAGTTTAGGACTGATGAAGTGGACAGTGTAGCCTCAGATTGAAAATCTGGACTGACAGGAGTGGACAGTGTAGCATCAGATTATAGTTCGGACTGATGGAGTGGTCAGTATAGCCTCAAATTATAGTTCTGGACTGATGGAGTGGTCAGTATAGCCTCAGATTATAGTTCTGGACTGACAGTAGTGGACAGCGTAACCTAAGATTATGATTCTGAACTGATGGAGTGGACAGTGTAGCCTCAGATTATTGTTCTGAACTGACAGGAGTGGACAGTGTAGCCTCAGATTATAGTTTAGGACTGATGAAGTGGACAGTGTAGCCTCAGATTGAAAATCTGGACTGACAGGAGTGGACAGTGTAGCCTAGATTATACTTCTGGACTGACGGGTGTTATTATGGGTCTTTGCTGGGACCATAAAGCACCATTTTAGTAAATATCCAACAATTAAAGATTTGTTTAGACACAGCTTAATAATTATAATTTAAAATAAAATCTATAAAAAACAAAAAGGTGCAGTCAGTCCGAGGGTTTTATTCTCTTAGTGCAGCAGCTTCCAGGTGGATTACATTTACATTAACAGCATTGTGCAGACTGTGACCAAACACAACTTAAACATGAGGGTTTAAATTCACATGTAGTTTATTACTAACAGCAAATGTCTTTATGTGTCTGACCGCTGTGCTCCTGAGGTTTTACACTGTTTAGAGATAAATGATTTAAATAACAAAGTGCCTCATACATTGAGACACGAGCGCCCAATGAGAAATCACTTCTAGAGACTTTGTCTTCTAGAATTTAGTCATATCCAGTTACCTGATCACAGTCCAGGCCGGCCCGAGGAGAGCCGTGACTAACACGCCTCCTACAACATGTGTGCATGAATCCGGGTTCATAAAGAGATCTGTATCGTGCACAAAGACTCAGCAATCTCCATTAATTACTGGACTATATTAGAGAGTCAAGGGATTGAACTCTGCCATGTGAGCCACCACTCTTGGGTTTTTAAGCAAATATTAACTGCAAGTTACTTTAAATAAAGCGTAAATGTAAATGTAACTGAGATAAACTTCTCAGGTCGTGTGTAAGAGTGCGACTCGGTGAATTAACACATAAAAAGGTCAGGAGCACAGGCAGCATTGACTTATTCTACACAGGTTCGGGAGTAGAGATGCAATCTGAACACAGTGGGCGTCTCTCCAAGTGAGCATTTCATTTAAAACCTGCAACCAATCTCAAACCTCTCAAATCTTACTTCTGTATTTGTAATTATTAACCCCATTTCGCTTCCTCTCTACTGATGTTGACCTCCACCCTGGTTGAGGAGAGCCGTGACTAACACACACCCCCTCCGACACATGTTCAGTACCGACTGCATCGTTTTTTACCTGCATGAGGCGAGTTAATATGCGGATCAGTTCTGTGTACAGAGAGCCACACCCTGATCACATTATCCCTCATCTCTGTGCATCCAGCAGAGGTCGTAATTGCATCAGTTATGAGGTCCCGTCCGGCTCCCACCCTGTACGAACAACAACTCTGGTGGTGTTTTATTATTATTATTATCATTATTATAATTAATTGAAATTTCCCCTCGGGGATCAATAAAGTATTCTGATTATAAATATTGCTTAGTGCTTCATTAGGTTTAGTTCATTTCACTATATTACAGTCACACATCACATCAGCAGGTCTGTAATGCTGGACACGGTTCGAGAGATGCTTTAGCTTTCATTTACATGAACAAATCTGAGTCCAGTGCAAAACTTTGGGGAAGAAAAGGAGGGGAAACATCAGAGAATCAGACACTATAATGACATTCGCTGTTCAACTACATTTTGAACCCCAGGCAGCTCAGAAAGAAAGTGTGCTTCATGTTCTTCAACCAAAGTGCTCCATTCATCTCGAATTCTCTCCTGCTTTATTCGTTATCAGCGTCTCCACCGGATTTGATCGTTAGTGTTACATCAGGTGAGTCATTGGCTAGCAGAGCATTATTTCTATTAGCTTGTATTAGCTTGTATTAGCTGTACGACGTTCCTAGAGAGAGGTGTGCGGACTGAAGCGAGGCATATTTGATCACTATCCGGCGTCTCTGATTGGTAGATACCAAAGCCCTTAATTACTGAATCACAGATATAATCAAATACACCAGAATGTGAAATAAAAGTGCCAGTTTTCTCCTCTCTCAGATGAGATCTCTAGTGGGATTAAGATTTAAATTAAGCTTAATAAAATAATAACAGAGACCGTTCATCATAACGTCATAAATAAATGGACGGACGGACGAATAAATGGAGGTGAGCGTGTGTTAATGTAAACACAGTGAGCCTGCATGTGGTGTTACTGAACCAGATCACTGAAGTCTTTGGTGTGACGTGTTCCCTGTGTATGGGAGTGTGTGTGTGTGTGTGTGTGTGTGTGTGTGTGTGGAGGCTGATGTCCAGGTTCGGGTGGCACTGCGCTGCTGTTTAGTGGCTCCCCGGTCTGGTCGGCATGCTGGTGCTCTTTATTCTTTGATCTAAAATGACAAACAGAAAAATGGCTGCCTTTAACCAAACCACTCCCAGCATTTCATAACACAATACACTACATGGGCAAAAGTATTAGGACACCCCTTAAAATTACGGAATTCATGCGTTTCAGCCACAGTAATTGCTAACAGGTGTAATAGATTAATTATATAAAGGAGATTATATGCTTCACATGTTGCAGCAACAGTTTAAGGAAGGTCCTTTCCTGTGCCAGCATGACTGTGCTCTATAATTTATTTATTTATTTATTTAAGTTTTAACGCCATGTTTAACACATTGGTGTCATTTAATGGCAGTAATAGGTACTGTGCTCTATAAAGAAACTCTTGTCCTGCACAGAGCCCTGACCTCAGCCCCACCATCCTAAACAACTCTGGAATGAACTGGAACATCGACTGAAGCTTTCTTGACCAACATCAGTGTCCAGTGATACAAATGCACTTTTGACTGAATGGGCACAAATTCCTACAGGTGTGCTCCAAAGTCTTGTGTTGCTATAGCCAAACTATCACACAGACGTCATTCTGTTTTAAAAGCATTGGTTTTTAAAATAGGACAAGCTCATGGTCAGATGTCCAGATACTTTTGTACTTTGCTAGCATATACCAGACATAAACCACATTCTATTACAGTCCGCGTTACCTCTGTGACGACCCCGGCGGCGATGGTGGAGCCGACATAACGCAGCATGAAGCGTCCGAGCTCTTTAAAGTCCTTATAGAGTTCTAGAGCCACGGGTCTCTGGGTCTGGATCTCCACCACAGCGTTCTGGCCTTTACTTAAACACCTACACACACACACACACACACACACGTCTAAAGTAAAGTCACATGACAGCATGATTTTGAAACTATCTGATCTTACCACATGGTCACTCACTTTGGTTTCTTTTTCAGCACCTCTCCGCTGCTCTTATGTAAAACACTGACCAGTTTCCTGATGGTGGCAGGTTCACTGACTGTCTGGTAGTGTAACAGCACCTGAAATCACACACACAGGCATTTTATTAAACTGCAGTTTAAACAGAAAAACACTTGCACAATCGTTTTAACACTGCAAACAAGGTCAAATCGGACGAAACGTTCTTGCTTGTTGAGCTTTAGAGCCACTCTAAAAGTCAGACTCGCGTTGGAGGTGAAGAACTAGACTATACAAATAGAACTTGAACTACGATCACAAATTTGAAAATATAGAAAATGCAATTGTTTTGGACATCTACTTTGACTTTTATTTCAGTGCAGATGTTATAAACCCAAAATATTTCAAGTTATTTGTTTATTAGGATTTTAACGTCATGTTTTACACTTTGGTTACATTCATGACAGGAACGGTCGTCACTCATTACACAAGATTCATCAGTTCAAGTTTAATGTCGAACACAGCCATGGATGATTTTGTATCTCTAATTCACCTCACTTGCACGTCTCTGTACTGTGGGAGGAAACCGGAGCGCCCGGAGGAAACCCACGCAGACGCGAAGAGAACATGTAAACTCCACACGGTAAGAACCCAGGACCTTACTGTGAGGCGACAGTGCTACCCACCGAGCCACCGTGCCGCCAAATATTTCATGTTCTGTCTAATCAACTTAGTTTCATTTGTTAAAATACAATATCAATATGAATCCCTGCATCATATTCCAAAAAATTTGGGCCAGGGCAACACATGATGTCGACAGGTTCAAGGAACGCAGGGGCTGCACTTGCACCAGTGACGAGGAACCCCATTTGAGCCATTGTCCCTCCCCCCTACAGACCCACAGCCAATCATTAGTCTGCGTGTAGGCGCCTGACCGGCTGATAGCAAGGCTGAGATCGGAACTGGTGTTCTGCGCCACCCGAGCGACCTTATATTAATTTTACTACAGTTACATTTAAACAGATGTTTCTATCAAAAGCTACTACTGATGTACAAACTGTATCACATTACTTGACTGAATTTGAGGAAATACAACATTTTAAGACTTAAAATATTTACAAACACATGAACTACTGGTGAACTCACAGGAAAACCTTGTGTTACTGGAACTTCAATGTTAAACAACAGGATTCTGGCCCGGAAACGTGTACAAGCCTTAATGGGCTCCTTAGGGTCACAGAAAACACACCCGACACTGGGAAAAGAAAGAAAAACAAATAAACAAAACAGTAGAGAATGTGGTAACATAGCGTAATATGTGTCATATAAGCTAAGAAAATGTCACATTAAAACGTAATGTAAAAAAAAAAGACATTTCTCCATTAATATCATTTAAAACTGTAGATATATATTAAAATCAAGTAGGAGACTGCATGTGCTTTGTCGCTTTGCTTATATATGCTGTAAAATCTCTGATTTCTGAAAACTGATTTCTTATAACCATGTGAAGTCATTCAGGTTGGTGTCTCAGACTCTCACATGCACAAATCATGTATGATTAAATAAAAAACTATATTCTGATATTTATAATATAAAAAACAACATATGAAGTGGCAAATGTGGTCAAAACATAAAAAAAAAAAAAAACAGTACATCAGGTGTCTGTACACTGATGAGTCAAAACATTAGGACCACCAGTCAGGAATGCTCATGCTAACGCGTATACACATTACATCTTTGGCATTTGGCAGACACTTTTCATCCAAAGCAACTTACAGTACTGTGACAGTATACAGTCTGAGCATTAAGCTCAGGGTTAAGCATCTTGCTCAAGGACCCAACAGTGACAGGCAGTGGTGGGGCTTGAATCAGCGACCTTTCGATTACTAGTCCAGATGTGTCCAGTCGAATCCAGTCGATCTGATCAGGCGTAAAGACCCGACTGACTTTATTACGGGCCAGATCGTTAAGGCCAGACGTCTGCGGAGTGTGAGGGACGTCCCAGACAGCCATGGTACGTACCCAGACAGTGGTCTGAGCGGGGACAAGCCACACAAAGACCTGCTGGGAATATCCCAGTATAACCAAGCAGCTAACAGTTTATCAAAGCTGTTTAACGTACTTAATCTTTATGATGTCCATCCCAGTGACGGTCAGACTGACGTGGTCACCAGCAGCTGCCCAGTCTAGCGCCTCATCATGAAGAGTGATGCCTGCACACAAAAACAGTGCGTTAACCAAAACGACCAGAAGAGGGCACCCTTACATGTACATTTTAATTCCTGACCAGGGCTGCGGAGCTTCTGTCCCAGCAGCCACAGTAGTCTAGAGGTTAAACTGGTGGTGTTTAATTACTACTGAAGTTTAACACGTGTGTGTGTGTGTGTGTGTGTGTTACCTTTCACAGTGCAGGTCTCATTAGGAGGCATGGCCAGCACTCGGTCTCCTGTCTGTATGAATCCAGCCTCGATCTTCCCCGTCACACAGAAGCCTGAGCCCTGATCTGAAAGCAGATTCACCCACCGTTAGCTGTTACTCAGTTTACTTTCACACCGTAAGCCCAAACAGTCGACTTAGATCAAACCCTCAGATCCTACTTTCAGTCACATGGTTCTAGAGCTGCTCCAAGACCAAAAATATTTAAAGTCGAGTCAAAAGTGAGTCCAAATACGAGTGAAATTGTGTCAGGATTCAATTTTAGCAAGAATTTCGTAGGGGTTTTTCGATGCACCGTAACGAATTGGCACCCCAGCCCGGGTACTCCTGCTTGGCAGCCAGTGTTTCCAGTATACCCGGACCCACCACGACCCGGACCAGGATAAAACAGTCGATAAAAATAGAAAAAAAACTAAAACATGAAGGTGGACTGACCTTTAAAGACGTCCGAGACACAGAGTCTGAAGGGTTTCTCCACAGACCTCTGAGGAGCTTTGAATCGGTCTGCAGAGAACACGAGACAACGTTAAGAATCAAACCTTTTATAATATAATAATAATTAAATAAACTCATTTTAACAAGCGCATGAACACAAAATGAACTTGTACAAGAACGCCCCCTTGTGGAGGCTTTAAGTTACATCTTGTAAAACACAGTGGGACCACTCACTCTCACAACTGCTTATCCAATCAGGGTCACGGGGGGGGGGGGGGGAGCCTATCCCAGCTTTTCAATGGGCGCAAGGCACACAGTAACACCCTGGACGGGGGGGCGCACACACACACACATTCACCTATAGGGCAATTCAGTGTCTCCAATTAACCTGACTGCATGTTTTTGGAATGTGGGAGGAAACCGGAACTCCCGGAGAAAACCCACGCGGACAGGAGGAGAAGATACAAACGCCACACAGAAAGGACCCGGACCTCCCCGTCTGGGGATCGAACCCAGGAGCTTCTTGCTGTGAGGCAACAGTGCTACCCACCGAGCCACCGTGCACAGTGGGACCAGCTTAGCACTATTTTTATTAATTAAGTATATTTCGTTTCGTGCTTCGTTTTGATGCGTCGTTTGTGTTGCCTGGGTCACGGTAAAAATATAGGACATAAAAAGCAGCAAAGACGTACTGTAAGTCCTCGTTACGTCTTTGTTTACAATAAACGAGATAAATGCCTCGTAAACAAAGCATAATAACGCTGATTAAATCATAAAACGAGGGGACGCTCAGTGAGCTGAAGTGGGACAAACATCTGCGTGTGTAGAAATCTCTACATCGTTCTTAGAAACGCACTCACACCCTCCTGTGCGTCAACCACGATTACTGAAACGCGGTCCATTTACTGAGCGCAAATTCACCGAACATCTGATAAGGGAGAGAAATCTGATTCGGTGACGAATGGATCACGGCGTTCACATTCACTTCAGTAATCTGATAAGAGTCACTGAGAGTCTCCCTAGATTCACATTTCTATCAGTAGCAATTCTGATTAATTCTTAACTGTCAGCTGCTATGGCTGTAATCATGGCTGGATAACAGATTGTTTTTCATACCTTACACCAATCAGCCATAACATTAAAACCACCTCCTTGTTACTACACTCACTGTCCATTTTATCAGCTCCACTTACCATATAGAAGCACTTTCTAGTTCTACAATTACTGACTGTAGTCCATCTGTTTCTCTGCATGCTTTTTAACCTGCTTTTATGCTGTTCTTCAATGGTCAGGACCCCCACAGGACCACCACAGAGCAGGTATTATTTAGGTGGTGGATGATTCTCAGCACTGCAGTGACACTGACATGGTGGTGGTGTGTTAGTGTGTGTTGTGTTGGTATGAGTAGATCAGACACAGCAGCGCTGCTGGAGTTTTTAAACACCTCACTGTCACTGCTGGACTGAGAATAGTCCACCAACCAAAAATATCCAGCCAACAGCGGCCCGTGACCAACGATGAAGGTCTAGAAGATGACAGACTCAAACAGCAGCAATAGATGAGCGATCGTCTCTTTACATGACTTCACATCTACAAGGTGGACCAACTAGGTAGGAGTGTCTAACAGAGTGGACAGTGAGTGGACACGGTGTTTAAAAAACTCCAGCAGCGCTGCTGTGTCTGATCCACTCGTACCAGCACAAGGTAACCCAGCAGATGTGCACTTGGTTTGGGCTGACCGATCGTTTTAAAGTTTCAGGGGGCATTACGAACACTGCACTGCCCATCTGCAGGACTGCAGGATCTGGAGGTGCACTGGAACTGCCGAGGGACTTTTCTGTGAGTCAGTGCTTTTATACTCCACATGCTGCAGTGTTGTGTGGTTTCACAACTTGTTTAACTGATGGAAAATCCTAAATCATTCACCCACATTTACCTTTCAGCTCGTTACGTGACTATTAGAAGGTCGGTCAGAAATCAAACACGAGCCGGACATTCAGATCAACACACCTATCTGTTCCAGGAGACATGGGCCGTTATACCAGGCTATAAGCTCTGCCGCTTTGCTCCTGGTGGTGAGATTCTCTCCTGAAAGGCCGCTGGTGGGGATGTAATAAATATCCGAGTCCTGTAACGACATCACAGCAAGACTTTTAATACATTACACTTAATCTACACCTAGAGCCGATCTAATCATGTTTAATGTAAATAAATGTACGACAAGGGTTAATATGAGCCTCAGAATGCGCAGTAAACTGTTCACCTCTGAAAAATACTCCTGTGTAAGGACCGTGGTTAGCAACCTGAGGTTCCTTGTAGAGAAGTGGAGGAACGTGGAGATCAGCGTTCAGGCCTAACGCACAAATCCATCAAAGTTAGTTTGTCAAGGTTATGTCGAACACAGTCATGGACAATTCAGTGTCTCCAATTAACCTGACCGCACGTCTGCTTTGGAAACCGGAGCTCCCAGAGGAAACCCACACAGACACGGGGAGAACATGCAAACTCCACACAGAAAGGACCCGTGCCTCCCCATCTGGGGATCGAACCCAGGACCTTCTTGCTGTGAGGCGACAGAGCTACCCACCGAGCCACCTAATCCATCAAAGTACGGGTTGATAAAACGGGGTAGACGGGCCGTGCGGACGTTCCAGAGGGAGCGCGTGTCGGGCAAGTTACCCTCCTCGAACGTGGTCAGGGTCCCCAGCAGCGGAACACTAAGTGGCTATGCTAAACTGGGAGGGAAGAAACTGCATGAATATAATAGTAAAAAGAATTCGAATTTAACATAAACAGGGCAGCAAAGTGGCACGACAGTGTAATGCACTAGTCCACCTCTTCAATTCAGGAACACATGATCCACTGTAAGTATCTGCCACGGGACAGCGTTATAAAGTGGTCTGTAGCTTCAAGCACATCTCAGAAAGCATGTCTCCTCCGCCCGCGTGGGTTCATTGCTGGTAAATTTCGACAGTGAATTCTACATTTCTAAGTAGGAAACTTTCTAAGTCCCAAATTTTCTAGACACAGTGCTTTCTGTATTTTTCGTGTTCTAGAATAAATAGGACAAGATCATAATCTGAACCTCTAGAGCTGATTTCCGGGTCTTGTGAAGCTGCACGCATTTAAAACAAACCTCTTTGAACGAGAAGCTTAATAAACGAGTCGATTAAAAGATAAAATCGAAGCGTCTTTCAGAGATGAAACGAGCATGAAGAAAAGAAGCACGACTGTACGTCTCACACACACACACACACGTACCTTGAACCCGGCTTGCTTGAGAAAGTGGCCAAGTTTGGAGGTGATTTCTTGGAACCTCTGCTGCTGCCAGTTCACCTGAAGTCACACACACACACACACACACACACACACACACACACACACACACACGGGTGATGGGAGACAGGCAGCGCATGAGTTCCCAGGTGCACATGGTTAAGTGATTGGCATTGCCATGGTGAACAGGGATGTTGTGGTCACTATGGTTACGCACCTGATCCATCTTGTTGACGGCGACGGCGAGCTGCGTGACGCCGAGAGATCGAACGAGGAGGGCGTGCTCTCGGGTCTGACCGCCCGCCTCGAACCCAGCCTCGAACTCCCCCCGGCTGGCGTCCACGACCAGCACGGCTACGTCTGCCTAACACACGCACACACACACACACACACACACACACACACACACACACACACACACACACACACACACACACACACACACACACACACTCCTTAAACCCCATTACATTTATACTTTAATGAAAACACACAAGCACGTATTACAGTTACACACATACACCTTAAAAACCGTTACAACTACAGTTCAGTGAAAACACACACACACACGTATTAGTTACACACACACATATTACAGTTACACACAAACACACACGTATTACAGATACACACACACACTAGTCACACACAACCCTTAAACACCATTACAGCTAGTTAGATCAAAACAGACACACACACACACACACACAGGTGATGGGAGTCTCACACACACACGTAATACAGTTACTCACACATGTATTACAGTTACACACACACATATTACAGTCTCACACACAAACGTAATACAGTTACTCACACATGTATTACAGTTACACACACATATTACAGTCTCACACACAAACACACACATGTAATACAGTTACTCACACATGTATTAGTTACACACACACACATTACAGTCTCACACACAAACACACACACGTAATACAGTTACACACACACAGACAAACACACACACGTAATAGTTACACACACACAGACAAACACACACACGTAATACAGTTACACACACACAGACAAACACACACACGTAATACAGTTACACACACACCGCCCTCAAACACCATTACAACTACACAATTTCATGTTATGTTAAAATCATTCATTCATACTTTCATTGTCTGTTTTACCACTGCTTTATCCTGGTCAGGGTCACAGTGGGTCTGATTCACTTAGTAAAAGGCAGGAAACACCCTGGACGTGTTGCTAGTCCATTACAAGGTACGCATGCATACACACACACACTCCAATTACCATGACTGCATGTCTTTGGACTTGAGGGAGGAAACCCACATACACGAGAAGAACATGCAAAACCCACACAGAAAGAACACTGGCTGTCTGGCCAGGGAATTGAAGCCAGGCCCTTCTTGCTTCGTCACTGTGTCGGTAATATAAAATCATACAAAACCCTAGTTCAGGCGAAGACACCTTAAAAAAAACCCTAACTATATTTTATAAACATGACTTCATGATTCAAAAGAATGAAAGCAGGCAGACTTCCCCCAATACACACACACACACAGCTTTCTCCTGTTTGAAACCCCTTTTCGAGCACACCTCAACACCCACACACACACCGAAGCGCTTTCTCTTCACCAAACACCTGACTCAGCACTCGCACAAAAGGAAATGAGTAAATCCAGCCAGTAGAATGTGACTAATTTCATTCATTAACAGGAGCCCAAACAAGGAACACACTCATTTAGAGAGTTCTGGTGTTAGTGCCACGCTAAATCCACACAGCAGAACCTTCATTCAGGCTTATAGAGGCTCAAAATGTGCAGAGTCACTACAGGGCTGTTCTCATGCATGAACCCACGCATCCGTTCATTAAACCTGCAGCATCACCAGAGAGGGGTACAATTATACCCAAAACCCTGCATAATTCACGGCCTGTAGCGTTCAAGTGTCTCACGTTTACTGGTTAATCTGCACTATGAGGCATCCTAGCAATCCTACAGCAATTCAGTCAGCAATCGCTTAGTCAAAACATCCAAGATGTCGAAGTTACAAACTACAGTTACAAAAGCTACAAACACGACTCGGGTAACTAAGTGTGGGAAAACTCCCAACCAGTTCTGTGGGGTCGAAATACGGACGAGTATTTACGTACTTGAGACCGTCGCTGGACGTTCTTAGGTTTACATTCAACCATTAAAGTAGCTGTGCTGTTTATTGTAGCTTCTATTTATTCTATTATTTAATTTATGAGCGTAATTTAATTACAAAAATCCATGAAATCTGTGATTTTTGAAAAACCAGGTCCATTAAATATATCACTGAATTTAGGAGGGCGCTGGTTATACCTGCGCTGCTCCGGTGATCATGTTGGGAATAAAATCTTTGTGTCCAGGCGCGTCCATTAATGTCACCACTTTGGAGGTGGTTTCAAACTTGGTCATGCCGACGTCCATGGTCACTCCTCTGAGAGAGAGAAATAAAACAACAAAGTAGGATTTAACGTCATGTTTTACACACTTTGGTTACACAAGATGAATCAGTTCATTTTGTATCTCTAATTCACCTCACTTGCAAGTCTTTGGACTGTAGGAGGAAACCGGAGTTCCCGGAGGAAACCCAGGCAGACACGGGGGAGAACAAGCAAACTCCACACAGAAAGGACACGGACCGCTCCACCTGGGAATCGAACCCAGGACCTTCTCGCTGTGAGGTGACAGTGCTACCCACCGAGCCACCAGCACTCAAGTGGCTCTATTAAACTAACTTACTGCCGTCCAGGCATCTACACAGACACGAAGCCCTGCGATGGACCGCCGCCCTGTGCACAGTGTTCCTGCCTGGGTCCAGGTCATCCTGAATGGCAGGCCATTATTTATGGACTATATTAAATGTGTAAATATTATCATCTTTTATCCAAAGCGACTTACAGTACTGTGACAGTATACAGTCTGAGCAATTGAGGGTTAAGGGCCTTGCTCAAGGGCCCAACAGTTTGCAACCTGGCAGTGGTGGCGATGGAACCAGCAACATTTTGATTACTAGTCCAGTACCTTAACTCCTAGGCTACAACTGCCCACCTGAACCCACCTGTCTCTCTCTTCTCCGGTCTCGTCCAGCACCCATGCGTAGGCGAATGACGCCTTGCCAGCTTTCTTGGCCTCCTGCTCGTACTTGTGCATGGTGCGTTTGTTCACGTTTCCCAGCAAGTACAACAGATGACCCATCAGAGTGCTCTTACCGGCATCCACATGACCTGCGGGCACAGATAAGGAAATCACCATCAATGACTATATGGCCAAAAGAGTATGGACACCCTCTTCTAATTTACTGAGTTCAGGTGTTCAGTCATACCTACTGGTAGAAGGATTAATTAAATTAATTATATCTTTCCATCGTTTTGCCTCACAGTTGTAATTCTAGAACGTATTTACTATGGTATTTCTATGAGTATTGGCCATATAGATTATAGAATAACCAGAACGAAAGCCGTACCTACTACCACCAGGTTGAGGAGCGGTTTACCCCCCTGCCTCTGCTCAAGTTCAGCTCGGATGTTGAGCTGATGTTTGTTTTTGCTTGCAGAACGCGGCGGGGTCGGGACCGCCGATTCCTCCACCGCGCACGCTGGTTTAGACGGAGTCTCTGGAGCCGCGACGGGGGTCACTTCTGGACCCGGACCTCCGTGTAGGCATGGGGCGACGCAGTTCTCCTCCGAGCTGTGCAGAGGAATAAAGACAAGCGTTTATCTTCTCAAATAGTCAAGTATTTATCTGATTATGTGCATCTCAACAGCTATCAAGCAGCTCGGTTGTTTAATAAATAAACAGACACAGGGTTCATATGGACTTATGGACATACTGGTTTCATGGGACCCTCAAGAGTCAGTATAAAAGAACTCTAAATGTCCAGTGTGCAGATGGAAGAACCTGCAGCTCTCCATAAATCAGAGCAGAGTGGCAAGAAGAAACCGTAAGCACTTTGTCTAGCAAGAAACAGACACTAGGCATTTGTAGCCTAGTGGTTAAGGTATTGGACTAGTAATCGAGAGGTCAGTGGTTCGAGCCCCACCACTGCCAGGTTGCCACTGTTGGGCCCTTGACCATGCTTAGATAGTATACTGTCACAGTACTGTAAGTCGCTTTGGATAAAAGCATCTGCTAAGTGCTGAAAATGTAAATGTAACTTTACATCACCTGGTTAATACAATATGACTGTGAAACGTGGTGGTGGAATCATGTTAAGGGGATTCTTCTCAGCCTAAAAAACACTAAAACTCATAAGAATTGAGGGACGAATGAACGCAGCCAAATACAGAATCATCCTTGAAGAAATCCTCCTCCAAAAACTGTAGAAGAGGTCACCTTTCAACATGACACTGACCCTAAGCATACAGCCAAAACAACACTAAGTGGCTCCTGGGTAAGACACTGATTGGTATTGAGTAGCCTGACCAAACACCAGAATTAAATCATGTTAGACCTAAAGATTTCATTTAATTTATCATGAGTGAATCTGCTGTGACGAATGGGATAACTTGCCCAAATGCTGATTCCTACAATTGATTCCAAAAGTGCTTTAGCAAAAAAAAGAAAGTACATTTCTATATTTACTTGTTTTCACTTCTGTCACTTCTGTCATTCTGAGTCACTAAATATAGACTGAAGGGTTAAATTGGCATGAAATCCACCAGACAAAGTGAGAAAGTCAAAGGGTCTGAATACTTTCTTAATGCACTGTATGTCAAATAAAGATGTGCAAATTATTTCTGTCTGTTTAAAATCACATTTATTCTATTGTTTATTTTAATTAGGCATGTAGTTGTAACTGTATTGTGTAATAAAGATCAGCAGACATGAAAAGTCCTCTCTACCCCCGTATATTCCCCTGATGGGTGTGGTCTGTGGTTTAAGGTGGGGAGGTGATAGTCTGTGGCTTTTGTGTTTGCATGTTCATCTGCACGGTCGATAGGCAGCAGCCACTGCGGCGGTTTTACTGCAGCTCAGTTCATGTTCAGCACAAACAAACAAACAAACTGTCCTACTTACCGAGAGACAGACCAGCTCTACAGATCATCTACACATCAAATCATGTTACTGTTAACGGAGTCAGAATTAGGCTACAGTGCAACACAACCATGTACAGTCATGATTATTCTACTGATCAAACAACAAAGTCCCCGCGGGGTTACCAAAGAAAAACAAGAATCAACTCACAAGCTAGAGAGGAATTTTCTCACCAGCAGAACTAGTCAGCTCACTCATTTATTTATTAAAGTATTCATTTAATTATGTATCTATTTCTTTATGTATTTTTTTATGTATTTGAGTTATTTATTAAGATCAATTATCACACAGGGAAATTTACAACGTTCAAGAACAAGCAGCTTTCAAGATCAAATAATAAATTATTTATGTATTTAATATTTATTTATTATTAATTTATTTACATATGTATTTATTTACATATACAGTGGGGTCAAAAAGTATTTAGTCAGCCACTGATTGTGCAAGTTCTCCTACTTAGAAAGATGAGAGAGGTCTGTAATTTTCATCATAGGTACACTTCAACTATGAGAGACAAAATGAGAAAAAAAATCCAGGAAATCACATTGTAGGATTTTTAAAGAATTTATTCGTAAATTATGGTGGAAAATAAGTATTTGGTCAATAACAAACAAGCAAGATTTCTGGCTCTCACAGACCTGTAACTTCTTCTTTAAGAAGCTCTTCTGTCCTCCACTCGTTACCTGTATTAATGGCACCTGTTTGACCTCGTTATCTGTATAAAAAACACCTGTCCACAGCCTCAAACAGTCAGACTCCAAACTCAACCATGGCCAAGACCAAAGAGCTGTCGAAGGACACCAGGAAGAAAATTGTAGACCTGCACCAGGCTGGGAAGAGTGAATCTACAATAGGCAAGCAGGTTGGTGTGAATAAATCAACTGTGGGAGCAATTGTAAGAAAATGGAAGACATACAAGACCATTGATTGGGGTCAAGATCTCATCCCGTGGGGTCAAAATGATCATGAGAACGGTGAGCAAAAATCCCAGAACTACACGGAGGGACCTGATGAATGACCTGCAGAGAGCTGGGACCAAAGTAACAAAGGTTACCATCAGTAAACACACTACGCCGAGAGGGACTCAAATCCTGCAGTGCCAGGCGTGTCCCCCTGCTTAAGCCAGTACATGTCCAGACCTGTCTGAAGTTTGTCAGAGAGCATATGGATGATCCAGAAGAGGATTGGGAGAATATCATGTGGTCAGATGAAACCAAAATGGAACTTTTTGGTAAAAACTCAACTCGTCGTGTTTGGAGGAAGAAGAAGAACCCAAGAACACCATACCTACTGTGAAGCATGGGGGTGGAAACATCATGCTTTGGGGCTGTTTTTCTGCAAAGGGGACAGGACGACTGATCCGTGTTAAGGGAAAAATGAACGGGGCCATGTATCGTGAGATTTTAAGCCAAAACCTCCTTCCATCAGTGAGAGCATTGAAGATGGAACGTGGCTGGGTCTTCCAGCATGACAATGATCCCAAACACACCGCTCGGGCAACGAAGGAGTGGCTCCGTAAAAAGCATTTCAAGGTCCTGGAGTCTCCAGACCTCAACCCCATAGAAAATTTGTGGAGTCTGTGTTGCCCAGCGACAGCCCCAAAACACCACTGCTCTAGAGGAGATCTGCATGGAGGAATGGGCCAAAATAGCAGCTACAGTGTGTGCAAACCTGGTGAAGACTTACAGGAAACGTTTCACCTCTGTCATTGCCAACAAAGGTTATGTTACAAAGTATTGAGTTGAACTTTTGTTATTGACCAAATACTTATTTTCCACCATAATTTACAAATAAATTCTTTAAAAATCCTACAATGTGATTTCCTGGATTTTTTTTTCTCATTTTGTCTCTCATAGTTGAAGTGTAGCTATGATGAAAATTACAGACCTCTCTCATCTTTCTAAGTAGGAGAACCTGCACAATCAGTGGCTGACTAAATACTTTTTGGCCCCACTGTATATGCGCTTAATTATTTATGTATTTATTTACGTATGTATTGATTCATTTTTTTATTCATTTATTTATTTATGTATTGATTTATGAATTTATTATTAATTTATTTAAGTGTTTATTAATTAATTTATTTAATTATTTATTGACTTATTTATTTATAAAAGTATTATTTCATTTATTTATTTAAGAATTTATGAATTTATTTATTTATTTAAGAATTTATTAATTTATTAATGTATTTATGAATTTGTTGATTTAGTAATGTATTTATTTATGTATTTATTTATTTATGAATATATTTATTTATACATTATTTATTTATGTACATATTTATTATTTGTGTTTATTGATTTTTATGTACATGTTTATTTATTTACTTTTATTTATTTATTTATTTGTATCCTTTTATTTATTTATGTATTTATTTATTTGTATTCATTGATTTTTATGTATGTATGTATTTATTTATTTATTTATTTATGTATTTATTTTTATATTTGAATTTTTGTATTTATTTATGTATGTATTTATTTAATATTTGTATTTATTGATTTTTTATGTACGTATTCATTTATTTATTGATGTATTTATTAGGATTTGAAGGTGATGTTTTACACACTTTGGTTCCATTCATGACAGGACAGGTAGTTACTGGTTACCCATGATTCATCAGCTCAAATTCAATGTCGAGCAGACTCCCTGGACCGCTCCACCCGGGAACCGAACCCAGGACCTTCTCCCTGTGAGGCGACAGTGTTCTTACCTTGGAACGTCGAAGCCCATGGTCTGCTTCTTTCCAGACACCGTCATCCGAGCCACTTTGGGAAGCACCTCAGACTCCAGACGCACCTCGGGAACCTCGCGGGCTTTAGCTGTGAGTCACAGAAAAACACCTCCAGGTCATTAAAAGATTAAATACATGAACATAATAAACTAAATACAAACGGCTGAAGTCAAAGATCACAATCATTTATAAAAGAAGTTGGATGATTTCTGCAAGCGTTATTTTACTGTGACTGAATGAACTGAAACTTGTATGAAGGCATGCAGATTCTGGTGTGTACATAAATATTATAGCTATTATTACACACTTGTATAAATCTACTGTATATGTTTATGTATGTGTACATTTACATATATATGCACACACGGGGAGCCCAAACTACATTCTATGTTGATAAATCAGAATCAGAATCAGCTTTATTCACCAAGTATGTTTACACACACAAGGAATTTGTTTCCGGCTGTTGTTAGCTCTCTACAATTTACAAACAATACAATATACAGACAAGACTATATGTAGACAATGTACAAATTTACATGTTCAGCAGAATTTGCATATGTACAGAAAATATAAAAAATAGCATAAGATAAATAGTAAAGTAAGGTAAGATGCAGTTACAGTATTATACAGCATGTATAAAGTGCAGTGTGGCATGTAAACAACAACAGTAAACAGTAGTTCAGTTTTAGTTATTAATGAGTTTGATGGCATTTGGAAAAAAAACTGTTAGAGTGTCTGTTTGATTTTGTGTGCAGGGCTCTGTAGCGCCTGCCAGAGGGTAGGAGGGTAAAAAGTTTGTGTCCAGGGTGTGAGGAGTCTGTGATAATTTTTTCTGCCCGGGTTCTGATCCTTGTTTTGTATAAGTCCTGGAGGGTGGGCAAAGGAGCACCGATGATTTTTGCCGCTCTATCCACTCCACTCTTTGCAATCTGCATCTGTCCTGTTTTGTGGCTGAACCGAACCACACTGTGATGGATGTGCTCAGGACAAATTCAATGACTGCGGTGTAGAACTGTTTCAACAGCTCCTGTGGCAAACCGTGTTCCCTCAATTGCCGCAGAAAGTACATCCTTTGCTGGGCCTTTTTGAGGATGGAGTTGGTGTTGGCCTCCCACTTTAGGTCATTGGAAATAGTAGTTCCCAAGAACCTGAAGGTCTCCACGGTAGACACAGTGATGTTGAATATGGTGATGGGGAGCAGTGTCGAAGGTTTCCTTTTAAAATCCACTGTCATCTCTACAGTCTTTAGTGTGTTCAGCTCTAGGTTGTTCTGACTGCACCAGAGCACCAGCCGCTCGATCTCCTGCCGATATGCAGACTCATCTCCATCCTGGATTAGTCCAATGATCGTAGTGTCGTCTGCAAACTTTAAAAGTTTCACTGTTGGGTCTGTAGAGGTACAAGCCTTAAAAGCCCTTAATCCTCCTTAGAAGGCTTTTCAAACAGATTGTAAAATGTGGTTGTGGGGATTTGTGCCCATTGAGGGGAAAAAAGAGCATTAGTAAGGTCAGGTAATGGTGTAAAGGTGATCTGTGAGATTCATGGGGTCAGATACATGTGACCAGCGATGCACTTAAATCATCATGAGTTTACTGCTCACTTACTGAAATCCATGAGTCACCCGTGGTGACGCAGGCGAAGGTGAAAGCAGGAGCAGAAAACAGCGTTTATTCATGAGAGAGTTCGTTCGTGAGGGCTCTCGGCTCGCCCCGTCATCTCTGTACCTGTCGAGTCAGCGCCGAGAGCCACAGCCAGTCATCTCTCTCTGAGCAGCCTCGACTCTGGTCAGGAAAGAGTTAACTGTTCCCGCGAGGTTGACGGTTACACACGGTGGCGTGCACTGATGGTATAGTGTACCCACAAGCTTTCACTCAGTCGAATAAACAAACACCTCATCTGCATAATACAGAGCTGACTGCAGTGGGCTACCCTAACGCATGCAGACGACTAAACTCGGGCTTTCACGATTCTTCACGTCCCGTCACGAGCGGCGCAGCAATACAAGCGTTAATTCCTGGGAAAGTTCCTAAGACTGGAGGTTTATCAGCATTACTAATAACCTGCGCTGCTGCTGATAATCTTAGGGATTTCCCAAAGAGAGCAGAGCGACCGTGTCCCAAATCACACGCTACTGTACTGAATAATAATGTACATGGTCAAGTTTATTTATAAAGCGCCTTTAAAGACATCCAGTGTCGTCCATGGTGCTGTACAATAAAATCAAAACAGGTGGCGCAGTGGGAGATCAGTGCTGAGACTCTCGGCTCTGCTACTGGCCATCTAGCGGGCACTGCTGCAGACAATAATTGGTCATCGTGTCTGCTGGGTTGGGGAAATAACCAGACTAAGTGGGTGGGACCCTGGTTAGCAGACAGAGGAGCCTGTGCAGAAACACAAGCGTAGAGAAGGGGTACACAGCAGCGGAAGATTAATTGACTAAGCTAAAGTGCAGCGGGATATTTCGCTACCGGTCGGCTGGGCGCCATCTAGCAGCACAATTGGCAGTGCCTGCAGCTGACACAAATTGCCACAGAGTCTGCTGGGCCCACAAAGGCCGGACTAGATGGGTGGGGTCTTTAAACGCTGTGCAACGACCCTGGTTAGCAGACAGAGGCGCCTGTGCAGAAGCACAGGCAGAAAGAAGGGGTCTGGAAGCACTGCACACGGGTCAGAGAAGGCTTGAGCAGCAACATACCCTCCTCGAACGCAATCAGGGATCCACAGCAGCGGAAGACTAATTCACTATACTAAATCGGGAGAAAAAAATGAGAGAGGACACCCTGGTGGCACAGCGGGCGATTCCGCTACCAGTCGTCTGGGCGCCATCTAGCGGACACAATTGGCAGTGCCTGCAGCAGACACAAATTGGCCCGAGTCTGCTGGGTTCAAAAAAGCCGGACTAAGTGGATGGGGTCTTCAGACGCTGTGCAAGGACCCTGGTTAGAAAACCGAGATGCCTGTGCAGAAGTTGTGCGAATCCACCAAAGCACGAGCGGAAAAGAAGGGCTCGAGGGGCTGCGCACGTGTCAGAAGGGGTGTGGAGCAGGCGAATATGCCCTCCTCGAATGCATCGAAGGTGAATAATGGAATAAATAAATACATACAGATGTACAACAGTGAATCAAAAAGTTCTCCAAGAGAACCGAGTCAAATGATAAGTCTATTTCTAACAGATTCTCATTGCTTGACTTGGTTTGTTTACTTGAGTTTGAGTCCTTTTGATATTGGCGTGGCTGTGTGTGATTGCACGACGTTCCCTTGATGTAAATCTCATTAGGAGAACGACGGCCAAATGTGGACACTTACCTGGTTAACCCCCCACACACCATTCACCATTAACACCACCACAACCACACACACACACACACACTTGCTTGTTGCACTCGTTCACTTTACCTGGGTTTAAGGGGCAGTTTACCAGGTCAGAGTTGTTTGTTAATGCAATATAAAGCTAGCTTGATCGTGGGCAGTGCCACCCATATTCCAAAATAAAAAATGTAAATGTGATCTCGAGCATGAAGTGGAATCCTGTGGGGTTATACGGTGTAGAGCTGGAACACCCATCACCCACCTTTACCTGCATGTGGCACCAGACCGAAAAACAACTCTTATTTGCTTATTAAAATGAAAGAGGTGAAAGTTAACACCTGGTCTCTGAAAGTATGAAGGCAGGACTAGAAGTGTACAGAGAAACTGGAGCTACATAGAATAATGTGCTAATTTAACCCTTTATTTTTCTCACCAAGAAAATACAGCGGTACCTTGAAACTCGACGTCAGGTCAGTAGGTTCTGGAACTGGCGTCGAGTTTCAAGGTATTTTTTCTCATAAGGATGTTTGGGAAACCTGTTAATGCGTCCATGGTCTCGTGGAGCTGCATATATTTTAGGCTCATGTAAAATAATGAAGTTGTTTTTGACACGTATGCACTGAAAATAACACAAATATAATATAAAAACACTATAAAAAGCTGATTCTTACGATTTCTCAGAACCTCGAGCTGTAACACAAGTTTAAAAGTGAAACAGGGAGGAAAATCCAGATCAACCAAGCAGTATACACCGACCAGGCATAACATTATGAGCACTGACAGGTGAAGTGAATAACACTGATTATCTCTTCATCACGGCACCTGTTAGTGGGGGGGGGGATATATATTAGGCAGCAGGTGAAAATTTTATCCTCAAAGTTGATGTTAGAAGCAGGAAAAATGGGCGAGCGTGAGGATTCGAGCGACCAAGGAAAGAACAGTGGTAAACCAGCGACAGGGTCATGGGCGGCCAAGGCTCATTAATGCACGTGGGGAGCGAACAGACGAGCTACTGTAGCTCAGATTGCTGGTTCTGATAGAAAGGTGTCAGGATACACAGTGCAAAAGGGGGACCAACACAATATTAAAAAGGTGGTCATAATGTTATGCCTAATCGGTGTATATGACCCAAACAAGATTATTTAAATAAAGCTAATTGTACCCAAGTATTTAGACTCAAAACAGACCAATAAAGGGTTAAAGCTAGGCTATCAGGACGTGAGCATCAATTCATGGAAAACGCTGAGGATCCAAACCCGATTAAACGAGGAGAACATTTGTGAGGTCAGAATCGTCCCGTCTGAGTCTGGAGGTCATTTGTGTACATTTGATTTTAGCTGAACCGCTCCTTTAATCAGACTGTAAAGAAAAACATGCAGGACAAAAGAGTGAAGAATAGCTAGGGGCGTCTGCCCACACCCACACGCAAATACACCCACACCCCACACACACACACAGCAAATCAACCTTTATCTCACAAACACTCACTCACAAACACCTGACTGTGCAGGCCCGGCCACAGAGCCAGGAAGTGGTGTGGGGTGCAAAGATAATCCTTCACCTGCACACATGCACAAGCACCTCCTGAACATCCAGCCTACACACACACACACACACACACACACACACACACACAGAGACAGACAGACAGACAACTGAACATGACACACGGCGAGGAGAAAGAGGACAGCAAGTCGTTTCACCCTCATCTATACGCCCAGCTGTTAACTACACCTAATCTTGTTTATCCTCTTTCCTTAAAAAAGTACCACGAGTGTTTGTTTTGCTTAAGAACGCCTCACCTTGTGTAAGTGTGTGTGTGTGTTGATGCTAATTCACTCCGCTTCGAAAGCTCTGTAGGATTATTTATTTGTTTATTAGGATTTTAACGTCATGTTTTACACTTTGGTTATTCATGACAGGAACGGTAGTTACTCATTACACAAGATTCATCAGTTCAAGTTTAATATCAAACACAGTCAGGGACAATTTTGTATCTCCAGTTCACCTCACTTGCACGTCTTTGGACTGTGGGAGGAAACCGGAGCTCCCAGAAGAAACCCACAGAGACACGGGAGAACATGTTAACTGGGAAACAATGTTTTGCCTTTTGTTTCCACTACTGCACCAGCATCAGTGCATCACATGTGTAAGAGTGATCGTGTTCACGTGATTTAATATATATACTACAAATAAAATCAACAGTACAAGACAACAGTGTTTGGAAAATTGTTTGAGCTCTTAAGATTGTATTACATTAAATTATATACTATTCTTCTATTAAAATAATAGTTAATAGGTTTGTTTGTTTATTAGGATTTTAACGTCATGTTTTACTTTTTGGTTACATTCATGACAGGAACGGTAGTTACTCATCACACAAGATTCATCACAAGGTCATATCGAACACAGTCGTGGACAATTTAGTGTCTCCAGTTCACCTCACTTGCACGTCTTTGGACTGTGGGAGGAAACCGGAGTCTCCGGAGGAAACCCACGCAGACACGGGAAGAACATGCAAACTCCACACAGAAAGGACCCGGACCGCCCCAGCTGGGGATCGAACTCAGGACCTTCTTGCTGTAAGGCGACAGTGCTACCCACCGAGCCACCGTGCTGCCCAGTTAATAGGTGCTTGGGTGAAGCAGCACCGCTGAGATCCGCACAATAGGCTGTGTACAACTGGGTGGAACGTCTGAAACCCAGCGACGGATTGGTGCCCAGTCCCAGCGCACCCAGTGTTCCCGGAAAATCCGACCCACCGCGACCGTCACCAAAATAGCGCATTCAATTGAAAAAATGTTCCAAACAAATAATATGTCCTATTCTACACTGGGAATTGGCTATAGCCACATTTCTTTCAAATCAGATCACACACAGATAGCGGGATTGTGTCCAATTCAGAATGCTACTTTTCCGTTACAGGAATCCTTTGGTGTGTAATTTCTTGGGACACTGGAAGCCTAGTGAGCAGAGCTTTGGGCCATCAATTGAAAGGTGGGAGTTTAAATCCAGGCTCTGCCATGCAGACACTGCTGGACCCTTGAGAAAGGCCCTTAATCCAGTCTGCTCCAGGGGCGCCGTACGATGGCGGACCCTGCACTCTGACCCCGCACTCTGACCCCAGCTTCCAAACAAGCTGGAATATGTGGAAAAAGGATTTCATTCCACTGTACACGTGTATAGGTATATACGATAAATAAGTGACGGCACGGTAGCTTGGTGGGTAGCACTGTCGCCTCACAGCAGGAAGGTCCTGGGTTCAGGTCCTTTCTGTGTGGAGTTTGCATGTTCTCCCGTGTCTGTGTGGGTTTCCTAATAAATAAATATACGATAAATAAAGACATTCTTCTTATTCTTTTCCTTGTGTGTTTTCTTTTTAATGCACATGATTTAAGCCACACAGCCACGTGTGTAAACAGACAGAATTAAACAGTCCTGCTAACCCGACACTTAAACTTAATAACTTTTACTACAGGAACTACGGTCAATAAAAAAGCACGACTCTGTTGCTCTGTGTCTCGACACTACCACAAAGCTCTGGTGAAAACGACAGGTCATAAACGTCAGAGTGAATTACAGCACCTGAACACCTGAACACCTTCAGCATTAGTGTGGAGCACAGCCAGTTTTCAGGCTTCATTTTCATAGGAACACAGACCCAGAGACAGTAATAACAAAAGAGAAGAATGGTCCCTCGTCTCTCTGGAGGACGCCCACACTCGCACCCACCAGGATATGTAAATGTGCTCCGCCTAGGAAAACGGATCTGAGTCTGGCCAAACAGCACCGAGGGCTGAACCGTCCTGATCCTGGAGGCTCGTGTTACAGCCTCGGTGGGGGAGGGCAGGAGGGCAAGACTTTAAAAACAAAACAAACAATAAAAGATATATTTGCTTTAGTTTGAATGATGTGATCTGGTGTAATTAGTGATCAGATTCAGCCAGGATGTGCAAAAATACTGGATTTGCACAATATATTTATTCCTTTATCAGGATTTTAACGTCATGTTTTACTCACTTCGGATACATTGATGACAGGACAGGAAGTTACTGCTCACACAAGATTCGTCTGTTCACGTCTTTGTACTGTGGGAGGAAACCGGAGCTCCCGGAGGAAACCCACACGAACACAGACACAGGGAGAACATGCACACTCCACACAGAAAGGACCTGGGACGCTTCACTAAAGAATCGAACCCAGAACCTTCTCGCTGTGAGGCAACAGCGCTACACACAAATAAAAATCAATCCTTCCTTAAAGTAGGAGGGTCACTCTCTTACCGAAAAACAGTCCCAATCCTGAAAACCTCTGATAAATGTAAGGAGGGAGAACATGGAGAACATGCACATGCCACACAGAAAGAACCCGGGACGCTCCACCTGGGGATCGAACCCAGGACCTTCTTGCTGTTAGGTGACAGAGCTACCCACTAACAACGGGGGAAAATAAATATATTTTATTATCCCCCTACTGTGATACCAGTTACACTGTTCTGTTTTGCACTATTCAAACCCAGTGTATATATTCATATCACCATGGAAATACTGTATATTTGTTATAATTTTATCTGTCGTACCTAGTTATATATTTTATTATTTTATTATTGCTGCTGGTCTCACTGAGAGCTACCAAACAACGTTACACTGTATAACTACGATGACAATAAAGTCATTGTAGATAAAAGATAGAAATAAAGACTATTTTTATCTATATATTATATTAGAGATTAAAATTTAAGATCAAGCTGCACTGGTTTGGTTTTATTTATTTGTTTGTTTGTTTGTTTGTTTATTAGGATTTTACCGTCATGTTTTACATGTTTCTTTGGTTAGTAGTAGTAGTAGTAGTAGAACTTTATTGTCACTATAAATTGCAACAGGTACAATTACAGCGAAATTAGCCATCAACCCGTCCAGAACATTCAATATGACACGATGGGGAGACAGGACAGGAAGACAGGTTTTTAAGAAATAAGAAATAATGAACACATAGGGATAGTAGGAGATAAAAAAAACAACAGCAACCAGATTGTGTTCCCTTCATGACAGGAACGGTAGTTACACATTACACAAGATTAATCAGTTCACAAGGTTATATCGAACACAGTCTTTGGACTGTGAGAGGAAACCGGAGCACCCGGTTGCAAACTCCACACAGAAAGCACCCGGACCGCCCCACCTGGGGATCGAACCCAGGACCTTCTTGCTGCGAGGCGACAGTGCTACCCACTTAGCCACCGTACCGCCCTTTATTTATTTAAATGTGCATTAAGAAGTGAGTACGTGTGTACAGTCGAATCCGGTTAATCGGACCACATCGGGACGCGATCGCTTTGGTCCTAATAACCGGCTGGTCCGATTACACGAACATGCCCTATGTTACAAGGACTGATAGTGGAATGCTAGCTTTCTCGTGTAGACTTTAATCGTGATTGACGGGAGGGAATTCCTTGCACGTGTTGACACTCTTGTTTACGCTTGACTTCATTTCGCCGAAAAGCGGAGATGCAGATGGATCCAATAACCACGCTGCTGGCTACTGGGTGCTTCGTTGTGGGAAAGAAAGTGGTGGGCGTGTTCACCTCCCGCTGGTTTTGCTCTTGTCAACACAACTTTTCGGATTTCCTGACCTTTGATAAAAGCATAAATTCTCCCGGGGAGCCCAGGAATCCTCCCATATCTCGCTGACCCGCTTTGCATCCGCTCTAAGTGGCGACTTGTGGCTTCTTTTTCTTATTCGCTCTCACGTTCTTTGGTCCGATTAAACGGAATTTTGGTCCAAATAAGCGAATAACATTACACGTACATAATAGGATTTGTTTCGGTACTTTAGGATTCGGTCCGAATAAGCGGCTGGTCCGATTAACCGGTGGTCCAATTAACCGGATTCGACTGTATTAGTATGTTTACATTTCCGGTATTTAGCAGACGCTTTCATCCAAAGAGACTTACAGTACTGTTACAGTATACAGTCTAAGCAATTGAGGGTTAAGGGTCTTGCTCAAGGGTCCAACAGTGGCAACCTGGCAGTAATAAGTCATATTTAATGTCAGTTTTGTACTGGTAGGGATGTATTCATGTACTTGAACCCGTGCGTGCGTGTGTGTTTTGGTCAAAGAAAAGGAGATCAGGGAATCCAGGGTTCGAATCTCAGCGTCTGCATGGACGTGATTGGCTGTCTGAGGGGGTCGGTGGACAAAACAGCCTAGACGTTGGGAGGTGCGCTTGTCTGTGTGCTTTCAGTGCCGGTCCCAAGCTGCGTGAGAATGGCATGAGGAGTAAAAACAACCGAAAGAGAAAATAAATGCCAGTGAAAAGGCTGCAGGTATGAAATGATGGCAAAAGTTATGAGTTTAAACCCATCAGGGATGTGTGTTGTGTACACTCCAGTGGGGGGAGCTGTTGCATTTTGCAGAGGCAGATCAGCACAAAGAGTCAAAGATGGAAAATGGTTCTCCTTTTTTAAACAAAAACAATCAGCACAATCAGCTATTCAGCTCACATTTTACATCACAGGTTGAGTCGGTTCGACTTTCATGAGTGACTGTAGCGTTGATTGAGAGTGACGGGGAAACCCCAGCGTTCACCATTCACATCTCCTCTCACACAGCTCGGCGAGGCCTGTTCCCACAGCACGGCTAACCACGCCAACACCACACCACACCGACCCACCGACATCTCACTGGCATCTCACTGGCATTTTTATTTATTTATTTATCAGGATTTAACGTCATGTTTTACACACTTTAGTTCCATTTATGACAGGACACGTAGATTCATCATTTCAAGTTTAACAGTCATGGACAGTTTTGTATCTCCAGTTCACCTCACTTGCACGTCTTTGTACTGTGTGAGGAAACCCACACAGACACAGGGAGAACATGCAAACAACACAGAAACGACCCGGACCTCTCCAACTGGGAATCCAACCCAGGACCTTCTTGCTGTGAGGCGACAGTGCTACCATGGGATTTGAAAAACGTACCTCGTACCATGTCTGTTCAGGATACGACAATCCACCCCATTAACCATGAGTGGTAACTTCAAGCTCCAAAGATGCTATCAGCCATCGTACAGCATAAAGCTTATTGGCTAATCAGTCCTGCGGGTGAACGGCTGGCATTTCTGTCTCCCTTATCAATCATGAGACGTCAGCCAGTGTTTAGTGTCTAGTCTTCTAGTGTTTAGGACTAGTAACCGGAAAGTGACCTCATAACTGATGCAATTACGACCTCTGCTGGCTGGTTGGGCGTCACAGAGTCAAGGGAGGGACGATGCTGATCCGGGTGTGGCTCTCCGTGCACAAAGCTGATCCGCATATGAATCATATATCTCGCCCCGGGCAGGTGAAAAAGATGCAGTCGGGTACTGCTCACGTGTCGGAGGGGGCGTGTGTCAGTTCGGGGGTCAGCACCAGTAGAGAGATTACTGTCTCACTTATCAATTATAAAATGTTTGGCATTTATAAGCTTGAGTATGGATAAGAGAATCCTCCAGACATGCTAATCAGCCCAGTACGAGGAAACCGGAAAGCTAAGAAAAGGAATGAAGTACGAGGAGATGTAGAGATCCAAGGTGTAAACTACTTTTAGTTAGGATGGACAGAATTGCTCCCATAACTTTATAAAACATTCAAGAAATATTTGCTGGAAATTTAAGAGATTTCTAGCAGAACGTAGGGGGCGACTGGACAAACTGCACAGCGTACAAATGTACCGATGAATGAATAAGGTCAGAAATGCAAAATTCTGATTCTGAAGTTGCCGATTATAGTGTTTTAAAAGGAACTAAACGTGCTTCTCAGGTGGCGCAGCAGTAAAAACACACGCTGGAACCAGAGCTGGGATCTCGAATACATCGTATCGAATCTCGGCTCTGCCTGCCGGCACATGAACAACAATTGGCCTGTTGTTCAGATATGGGCGATATTAAGCCGGATGGGGTCTCTCTCTCATAACTAATGCAATTACGACCTCTGCTGGCTGATTGATGGCGCCTGCACAGAGACGAGGAAAAGAGTGCCGTCAGGGTGTGTCTCTCCGTACACAGGGCTGATCTGCACTGCACTCATGAAGTGTAGGTGATAAGATGCATACGGCATGCTGCCCACGTGTCGGAGGGGGCGTGGGTTAGCTTCGTTCTCCTCAATCAGAGCAGGGATCGGCATTGGTGGAGAGGAAACGTGACGCAATCAGGCGATTGGACGCTCTAAAAGGGAGAAACCCTCACTGTACTTGAGAAGCCTGATTAACTAAATCCAGCGGTCAGTGAAAATGAATGAGATGTATAAAATGTGTACTGTGGGTATCTGTACAGACACATATAGAGGTCACATTACTGATAAAAGCTTGTTTACAATTATATAGAGAGAAAATAACAGGTTAATAATAATTGTAAGTAAATCCTGGCGTGTATCTGTGGGTGAAATAGCAGGTCAGTAACTTCTGCACTTTTGAGTCTCTTTATGACCAATTTATAGAACTCTGTACAGATTCAGAGCACGACACGTCTGCATTACAGCAAAAGCCACAAAGTGCAAAAAACTGACAGCTGGTCCTCGACTGCCGAGTCTCTCAGTCACTTTTTCCTGCGTAGGCGAGAGAGAGAGAGAGAGAGAGAAAAAAAATACAGGATGAATGAAGGAGAAACCTGAAGTGGTCAGATGGTACGACGATACCGTCGAGCAGCAGAACGGAGAAAAAGAGCAGAAAAAAAAGCTGCAAAGTGAGAGACAGAGGGGAAAGAATTATAAAAATCACACAGCTCGAAGGCCGCCCTTCCTGTTCTCACCCACGTTCACCTCGGCACGCAAAGGGTTAAAAAAACACGTCCTGGAGATGCTCGTGTACAGCCGAACGCACACAGGGGCGGCAAGAAAAGTACAAGTGAGGTTCATGTATTAAAGCGCTGATTTAAAACAGCAGTTCTACATTCAGAATGAATTGAAAAAGTGTCTTTAATTTATCATTTTAATTCGTAATTTTGAGCTGCCTTTCTGCCCACTGCCTACCTGATGAGCTGCCTCAGTAGAGAGGATTCTAATAAGACATCGGACTCATAAGGCAGATTATTTAGACGCTCTACTTATACAAAGCTAACACAGTTAGCCTCAGGACATTCGAACCAATGGGCTGAAGTGGCACAACCCGCTAGTACACCAGTAACTGTTCCTGACGAGCCCGAATTTACAAATAAGCGACACGTGTATAATTACACCTTTATACAGATTAAACATCACCGAGAATGTATTTACGTTTGAAAAGAACTCGGTTGGTTGCTCCGCATCGATGCGTCCACCATTTGTCATTTTTTGTGAGAGAAGTCGTGCCGCACTGAATGCTGGGATTGCATTCGGAGCTGAGGAGGCGTCGGACGCTCCCTCGTCATTCGGTCGGATGATCACTCGGAATTAAGGCGCCTCAGTAGGAGCAGTTTAAGGAATCAAGGGTTAGAATTTAGACACGCCCTCTTCTCGGGAGTGTAGGATGACGTAAATGCGTCTATGTAGAGAGATCACCAGGTTTTTTTTTTTTTTTAGACAGGACCACGTCTGGACCAGCTGGGCAGTTGTAGCCTAGCAGTTAAGGTCACTGGTTCAAACCCCACCACTGCCAGGTTGTCACTGTTGGGCCCTTGAGCAAGGCCCTTAATCATCAATTGCTAAGACTGTATACTGTCACGGTACTGTAAGTCGCTTTGGATAAAAGCGTCTGCTAAACGCTGAAAATGCAAATGGACCGTGGGGGAAATCTATAGGTCACTGCTGCTGAGCCATACTGGTCAATAATAAATAGCTTGTGTGTGTGTGTGTGTGTGTGTTTTTTCAGTCTTATATCATTAAGAAATGTGATTTAATGCATAGCAGTAACATGAAATCAGAGAAGAATAGACCAGGCAGAGAGTGTGTGTTTGTGCGGCGAGTGTGTGCAGGGAGGAGAACATCCACACGTGTGGTCGGTCATACACCACAGGACAAGCAGAGCACACACACGTGTATATTTTGGGTGTGTTTACACCTCGGCGGGGCCTGCACGAGCACACGGTCCTAACAGGTGAGAAACACACAAAGTGTACACACCTACCGCGCACACACACACATCTCACACAGACCATCCCCACAGCATCCCACGAACCGGGCACACAAACCTCAGGCCGACGCCCACATCAATCGAACCCGAGCTCGACTGTACATCAGTGCTTTAAAAAGTCTTTAATACAATCACACGGCTTCATCTACACATGATTAATTAAGATTTATATTTAAAAAAAAACACAATAAGTAGCTGTAGAGAGGTGCAGGCATCCTGGCACCTAAATGCTCGCGCTCCTTCTGTTCTTTTGTTTTTTTTCTGTCTCTGTGGTAAACCAGAAATGTTTCAGACACCAAACTGCACAAACAGCTGGAGAATTTTCTCTCTTTCTCCTAGTGTTTGGTTTTTTTCTCTGTGCTTAGAGAGTACACAAAATGAAATGATCAAAATATTGCAAAATTGGATGTTTAAGCTAAAACTGAGACACTAGAGATGATTTAATAAATGCAATAATCCCGTCCACGGTGAGGTTACACCATTACGAAAATGTTCTTTAGCCTATATATATAACGCATTTACCATATTACCGTGTTACATGTATTTATTTTAACTAAAAAAACACCCAGATGGTGCAGATATTCCGCTAGCACACCAGCGCCGACATTCTGAACTCCTCGGTTCGAACTCGGCATAGCCACCGGTCAGCTGGGCGCCATCTAGCAGGCATAATTGGCATTGCCTGCAAGGAGGGATGGGTGGGGTCTTCAAACGCTGTGTAAGGACCCTAATTAGCAGATAGAGAGGCATCTGTGCAGAGTGCATGGGTAAAAAAGGGTTAAGCTAAGAGCTGCACGCAGGTCGGAAGAGGTGTGAGCAGCAATATACCCACCTCAACTGCAAAAAAATTAGGGATCCCCCAGCAGCGGAAGACAAACTGACAACACACGACTGGCTGTACCAGCACCTGTATCAGCGCGTTTTAAAAATTAGGAAAACTAATTGGAAAGTTAATTAGAAATGATGAATTTAGATTTGTGTTAAAAAAAATATGCTCCTAAATGCTTGTATGTCGGATTTATTTATTTATTCATTTAAGTTTTAACCCTATGTTTAACATGTACATTTACATTTTCGGCATTTTGCAGACGCTTTTATCCAAAGTAACTTACAATACTGTGACAGTATATTTTCTGAGCAACCGAGGGTTATCGGCCTTGCTCAAGGGCCCAACAGCAAAAACCTATGCTGTGGTGGGGTTTAAACCTTAACCACTAGGCTACAGCTGCCCGGTATGTGTCATTTAATGCCAAAACAGGTATTACGTTTCTGTCTGTTTATTTTACCGTCTTTATATTTTGGGCCATTTTATATTTTGTGGCTCTGGTAGGTAAAAAGAAGCAACCGCTGGACACGTGTGATGACAACGCCCCTCCTCGGTCATGCTGCTCCGCCAGAGCGGTACGTCATTTCTTTGTATTTTTGTCCATTAATAAAATAAAGGTTTAAGAGAATGAACTAATGAAAATGTCATTGTTCTTATTGGATTTGGATTGGATTCTTGGATGTTGGATTTTTACTGGTGGTCTCAGACTCCTTTTAGCCAAAATTCCGAGGTGTAAGTCATAGGAACCCAGGTTACTCTGGCATATGTTAGAAAAGTACCTTAAGTGGCAAAATATCAATGACGACGACTAGCTAAATCGATAGAATTGTGACAGGCCCAATAAAGAGGGATTTTTTATTATATAAAACCTAAAGCTATTTAAAATCAGGTACAAAAATATTCCTTCTATAAAAATAATAACAAAATTTGTTAATAAGGACACAAAACACACTTAAAACTCATGAATACTGTTTAAAAACACCAGTAAATAGGGTTAAAAAAAATGATTTGTACAGTGATTTAGGTTTTTCCCATGAGGGATTAGTCCAGCGTTCATTCAGTGTATGGCAGCTTGATCGAGTTTAGTGGATTTAGTTCAGCTAAATAAAGTAAAATAAAACTCAGACTCTTAATCTCTGGTAAAAGCCTTCTTCTGGTTGGCTTTGATGATATCATCGGGAGAGGGGGTTTCGAAGGAGAACGGGGTGATGTGATGCAGCGGTGGACCCTGGACCGTTTCCTTCACTCGCACCACCTGCCTGCTGTACAGGAAAGCTTTATAGCCGGACCTGACGCGCTGGGTTCGTCTGGTTCTCGCTCGCGTACACATCGTCAGCGCGAACACGGACGGCCGGGCGAAAACTCTGTCCCGGTTGAACGAATCGCCCTGTCGTTTCCGACGGGCCGCAGGAAAATCTGGCGACCTCTGTAATACGATTTGAGGAGGTTCACGCTGCGCCGCTCGTCCTGCGTTTTTATTCAAGGAGGACGACGAATTTAGAGAAATGAGGTCCGATGATGACGTACCACAAGCAGGAGGTTTGAGATCAGAATGTAATGCCGTACTACTTTTGTTAGAGTTAGCTTCAATCGTGGGGACGTTTTGCAAGCCTGGGATCGAACCGTACAGTCCGGGGCTGCTGTTTTGATGCTCGTGGAGCAGCTCGGCCAATGACAGGCTGGCATTCTTGCCAGGCAGCAGCATTTCGAGTGGTTTACTAGCTTGCATGGCATCGCTGAGGCTACCGACTGGCAGAGACGGACCCACTGTGGGCTCCTGTAAGGTCAGACTACTCAAAGAGCAAGACAGGAGACTGGAGGAGGCGCTACAAGCCAAACTAGACAGCGAAGGAGCTTGGGAACCGAACCCGAGGCTGGTTTCAAGGGAGTAAATACCAGAACGCTTGGACTCATGCTCAGCCATCAACTGAGCCAAAGATTTCTGTCCTGTTAATGCATCCCCTTTAGGTTTCATCAAGCCTCCCTGACCTGAATCGGAACCCCGACCGGAGCCGTTGAGCTTGTTCGGCTCAGACGTGGCTAAAAGATCGCCGAGGCTGAGCGGAAGTGTCGTCGCCGGTGTGTGTGTGTGTGTGTGTGTGCTGTTTCGTGTGGAGTGGGATAAAACTCCTTACCTTACGAGGGCCAATTGTGGTCAAAGAGAGTCGAGGGGGAGGATGAGGAAGAGGATTGGTGAGGCACCACAGGTCACATGACGGATAAGATCAAACAGAGAAGAAAGGCAATACTTTAAAAACTTGTCAAATAACATCAACACAGGTACATATTTATTTATTTATTAGGATTTTAACGTCATGTTTAAATAGTAAGGACCCGAACCGCCCCACCTGGGAATCGAACCCAGGACCCACCGAGCCACCGCGCCGTGACATATTATTAAATAATGCCATATTTAACACATATCTGCATTATTTTGTGGCATGATCTCTCTACATAGACGCATTTGCGTCATCCTACACTCCCGAGAAGAGGGCGTGTCTAAATTCCTAGATCCCTTAAAATGCTCCTACTGAGGCGCCTTAATCCCGAGTGATGATCTGACCGAATGACGAGGGAGCGTCCGACGCCTCCTCAGCGCTGAAGGCAATCCCAGCATTCAGTGCGGCACGACTTCTCTCACAAAAAATGACAAATATGACGGACAAATGAAATGCGGAGCAACCAACCGAGTTCTTTTCAAACGTAAATACATTCTCGCTGATGTTTAATCTGTATAAAGGTGTAATTATACACGTGTCGCTTATTTGTAAATTCGGGCTCGTCTGGGGCAGTTACTGGTGTGCTAGCGGGTTGTGCCGCCTCAGCCCGTCGGTTTGAATGTCCTGAGGCTAACCGTGTTAGCTTAGTACAAGTAGAGCGTCTAAATAATCTGCCTTATCAGTTCGATGTCTTATTGGAATCCTCTCTACTGAGGCAGCTGATCAGGTAGGCAGTAAGCAGCAAGGCAGTTCACTAGTGTCTGAACAATCGTATTTCATTATAATAGTAAATTGTTGGGCTTTATTTCTTACTAGTTGCATTTTATAGTCGTTTTCGACCTCAATAAAGCACAAACGTTGGCAGAACAACTTCATAAGCTCAAGTGTGTCCTTATTCGGAAAACCCCTGGAGTTCAGAATGGCCCAAGGTAATGTAACACTAACAGTGTGTGTGTGTGTGTGTGTGTGTGTGTGTGTGGGTGTACCTTTCTGTGGTGGATGCTGGGTTGGAGGTGCAGTCGTCTGTGTTCTGCTGTTGCTGCTGCTGCTTTCTGCTGACAGAATGGAGTCGAGAGCTCTCTGAGGATCGCAGTCGTACTTCAGAGCAGCCTGGCTCAGGGTCGAGTCCAGGACCGTGTCTCCCAGCACCGCACGCATCTGGTCCAGACAAGAGTACAGCCGGCCTACACACACACACACACACACACACACACACACACACACACACACAAACACACAAACACACACACAAAGTGCAATTAAATCCGCAGCCTTCACATGCAGACAGGTTTGTTTGCAGCAGCTGTGACTATTATCATGGCTGAGTACGTCAAGTCAACTTTATTTTTAAAGCACATTTAAAGACTACAAGAGCCAACCAAAGTGCTGTACAATATAAAAATCAGGCAGTAAAACCATAAAAAGTAGCAGTAAAGAATGACAAAGGACAGTAAAATTTAAAATAATTAATAAAAATACAGAAACAATAGGACAAAGTTTGAGATATACCCTGGACATAAGAAGAAGTTCTTTAAAACTTATTAAGGGCAATGAAAAGTAAGTTTAAACTTTAAAAATCAAAGTGTGTGTGTGTGTCTCTGGGGGCAATTTGTTTCTTTACTTGTGTGACATGCAGACATGCAATTTTGCTTTCGTCATCTCTACAGGAGCATCTGCAATGTTTCCTATAAGTGTTTAAATATTTATTCATCATTTATTAGGATTTTAACGTCATGTTTTTACTTTGGTTACATTCATGACAGGACAGATAATTACTGGTTACACAAGATTCATCAGTTCCCGTCTTTAATGGGAATCAAACCCAGGACCTTCTTGCTGTGAGGCGACACTGCTACCCACCGATCCACCGTACCCCAGGTGTTTAAATAAAAATCACTGCAAATACACTCGTCCCTTACAGGACACAGTTCAGCCCTGGAAACCTCTCGTGGGCAACTCATAGCTCAAAGTGTGGCTTTTGCACCTTGTTCCAGGGGGTCGAGCACGAGCGTGGCGGAGGGTGAGGCTGGAATCTCCTCCTCTTCCTCATGTTCTTCTTCCTCCAGCGGCTCTACCTGCCGCGCCTGCCGCGAGTCCTGCCGCGAGTAAATGAACTGAGCGGCTGTAAAATCGAGCAAAAAAAAAAAGACTTGCACGTCAGATTTTAATATTTACACACACATACAGCCATTAAGTGACACAAATTGAAGTTCTGACAATCAAGCAAACATATTAATAATCCAGGGCAGATGGAGACCTTTATTTGTCATTTTATACAGATACACGTCTACAGTATGAACAAATTACTTTAATTATGAGCTAAAATTCTCAAATTACGAGTCTAATATAGGTACAAATCTCAATATATGAGTGTGATGTAGCTACAAATCTCAAATTATTAGTCTGATGTAGCTCAAATTCCCAAATGATGAGCAATATGCATTATTTTATTTGCAAATTCATGATTGCGTTCAAATTAGGGTCGTGCTGGTTTTGTGGGCGTCAAAACACTAAATGTATGGACAGCTGATGGTTTTCCAGTGTCTCAGTGTAATTTCATGTGTAATCTCCTGTTCAACAGAGAATCTACTAAAACTCTGCATTACCTGTTATTATTTTATTAATATGTACATAAATCTATCACACAAATAATACTAATGATGATTAAAACATGAACGGTAACAAAGGTCACAGTTCCAGTGAACTATCTGAGTGTTAAACAGTGGAATTAAATTATATGGATGATTTGGGTTACAGAAAAATTCCCAGTGGTGAATCAGTGTGTTTGACCGTCTGGGTTTAAATGAGCGCCGCATGTGTGCTTCTAGTCAGAGGGGATTTTTCTGAGTACTGAATCACACCACCGACCTGTAGCGGGAGAGATGCAATAATCATCGTCCACTGACTGTCCATAAATGTCATCTTCCTCAAAATCTGTGGGCAAAACAGAACAAATGACGTTAACATGAGTGTGAACGACAGTTTTTCCCATAAGCTCATCAATCAGAGTGACAGAAACAAAAGCAATTATCTAATTTATTTTAGCACCTATAAAGATCCTCTTTGGCCCCCTCCTGCACCTCCTCCTGCCTGGGGTCACCATCCTCAGCACCCTTCTCCTGATATAACTCTCATCCCTCCTCTGCACATGCTCAAACCATCTCAATCTCACCTCTCCACTAACTTTGTCTCCAAAATATTCTACCTGCATCTTACCGATCTTGATCTCTGCCACCTCCACCTCCTTCTGTTATCTTTTAGTCATTGCCACTTCCTCCGAGCTGTACAATCTAGACTTTCTCTTTCATTCTGACATAAAGGCTTTTATCACAAATGACTCCTGCCAGTCTACACCGCCCAGTCCACCCTGCCTGCGCTCTATTCTTCACCTCTCTACCACACCCTCCATTACTTTCCTCCATTAGAGTCCATACTTTATTTATTTCTCTTTTTAAATCTCTGTTTATTACAACTTACATTTAAACTACCTAAGGTGCCAAGACCTTCACTAATGTGTTTTATTTGGATCTCAAACCTCTTGAAGCCACATGAAGACCAGAAGTATATTCAGGAGAGTCTGTCAGGCTCATGGACTGCTCTCCACTGCCACCTGACCTTAACCCCACTGACCATTTATGGGGGCAGTTAAATTAGGAGAAATAAAAGCACTATAGCTTATAGCTCCAATAAACTGGTGATTAAACTTATTAAATGCTAAATAACCTGGTGGTTTCAGACTTTTGTCATCCACTGTGTGTTTTTATTCAGTATAAAACTTTATTAGTGTATTTTAAGAGGTGTATTATCGCACTTACTTCTTTTAAAGTCATTATATGTGTTTATATTAAGGAATGTTTGTACTATGTTGTTGTTAGTGTTGTGATTTCTCTGATTGTAAATAAAACGTAAACATTAAGTTTGTTAACAATGCTGGCTGGTCAGGCTGTAACTTATCCTGTGATTTTAACACTAAAAATGTATAAAAATACGTGTTTAAATCGCCTTATTACACCAATAACTGGATGAATTACACAAAGCAGCCACCAGCCTCCACACACATATATAAACACACCAGCTGCTAGCTCCAGAGCTAACTGTTAGCTTCCAAACTCAGGCAGCTATTTGTTATTTATTTACTAATAACTAATCACATAAAACACAGAACAGTCTCATCATCATCTACCTTCATCGTAATTATAGCCTCGAACGTTCCTGTGGCGGGACATGGTTCTGATTTCTCTCTATCTGATCAATGATTCGGCTAAAAGTTCCAGCTCATGAATTAATATTGACGTGTGCGCCTCACCACAGAACCGCCGCCATGTTTACTGCGCATCAGACACGCGCATGCGCACTGCTCCCGTCACCGGCTCTGCACACTTCAAATCAAAAGTCTCTTCATGCGGGAAAGTGTCACTTAATCACTCATTCATTTATTTAATCACTCATTCAAACATTTACTTACTCATTCATTTACTCAGTCATTCATTCACTCACTCATTCATTCACTCACTCACTCATTCATTCATTTAATCACTCATTCACTCACTCATTCATTCATTCACTCACTCATTCATTCACTCACTCACTCATTCATTCATTTAATCACTCATTCACTCACTCATTCAATCATTTAATCACTCATTCATTCACTCACTCATTCATTCACTCACTCACTCACTCACTCACTCATTCACTCACTCATTCATTCATTTAATCACTCATTCATTCACTCACTCACTCATTCATTCATTTAATCACTCATTCACTCACTCATTCATTCATTCACTCACTCATTCATTCACTCACTCACTCATTCATTCATTTAATCACTCATTCAAACATTTACTTACTCATTCATTTACTCAGTCATTCATTCACTCACTCATTCATTCACTCACTCACTCATTCATTCATTTAATCACTCATTCACTCACTCATTCATTCATTCACTCACTCATTCATTCACTCACTCACTCATTCATTCATTTAATCACTCATTCACTCACTCATTCAATCATTTAATCACTCATTCATTCACTCACTCATTCATTCACTCACTCACTCACTCACTCACTCACTCACTCATTCACTCACTCATTCATTCATTTAATCACTCATTCATTCACTCACTCACTCATTCATTCATTTAATCACTCATTCACTCACTCATTCATTCATTCACTCACTCATTCATTCACTCACTCACTCATTCATTCATTTAATCACTCATTCACTCACTCATTCAATCATTTAATCACTCATTCATTCACTCACTCATTCATTCACTCACTCACTCACTCACTCATTCACTCACTCATTCATTCATTCATTTAATCACTCATTCATTCACTCATTCATTCATTCACTCACTCACTCATTCACTCATTTAATCACTCATTTACTCACTCATTTACTCATTCATTCACTCACTCATTCATTCACTCACTCACTCATTCATTCATTTAATCACTCATTCATTCACTCACTCATTCAATCATTTAATCACTCATTCATTCACTCACTCATTCATTCATTCACTCATTTAATCACTCATTTAATCACTCATTTACTCATTCATTTACTCAGTCATTCATTCACTCACTCATTCATTCACTCACTCACTAATTCATTCATTTAATCACTCATTCATTCACTCACTCATTCAATCATTTAATCACTCATTCATTCACTCACTCATTCATTCACTCACTCACTCATTCATTCATTCATTTAATCACTCATTCATTCACTCATTCATTCATTCACTCACTCACTCACTCACTCACTCATTCATTCATTTAATCACTCATTCATTCACTCATTCACTCATTCATTCATTCACTCATTTAATCACTCATTCATTCATTCACTCATTTAATCACTCATTCATTCACTCATTTAATCACTCATTCATTCACTCACTAAATCATTCACTCACTCATTCACTCACTCATTTAATCACTCATTCATTCACTCACTCACTCATTTAATCACTCATTCATTTAATTACTCATTCATTCACTCATTCATTCATTCACTCATTTAATCACTCATTTAATCACTCATTTAATCACTCATTTAATCACTCATTCATTTAATCACTCATTCATTCACTCATTCATTCATTCACTCATTTAATCACTCATTCATTCATTCACTCATTCATTCATTCACTCATTCACTCATTCATTCATTCATTCATTCACTCATTTAATCAGTCATTCATTCACTCACTAATTTATTCACTCACTCATTCATTCACTCATTCATTCACTCATTTAATCACTCATTCATTCACTCATTTAATCAGGCACTCACTCATTCATTCAATCATTTAATCACTCACTTATTCACTCATTTAATCACTCGCTCACTCATAGCATTTAGCAGATGTTTTTATCCAAAGCCATTTACAATTGTGACAAAAGACAATGCAAGGAATTGAGGGTTAAGGGCCTCGCTAAAGGGCCCAACTTGGTTTAGTGAAGCTTGAACCAGCAACCTTTCGATTACCAGTCGTAATTCTGTAATTCTGTGTTTCTTCACTCCTGAGACAGGAAAACTCAGGTGGTAAAAAATTCCCACTGTGTGTTTTATTACCTCCCTAAAATTAATTGTCTCACATCTGGTGCAGGTCGTCTGGAAATCACCTTAATCCCCCCTGAGCCAATCAGCATCCTCCACCGACCCAACATCCTCCTCTCCCACCCTTCACCTGCAGCAGGACACGGAGGACACAGAGAACCCGGGCTTTACGTTACAAATGAGATCAAGGGTCAGTAAATACAGTACAGGTACTCCTGTACCTCACATCCACATGTGCTCGAATAAAACCTCACTACAAAACTAACAGCATTAGGAACACGACTGCAGGGATTTACTGTCTTTCAGTCGAACAGCGAGAGGCTTACAGTCGTGTCCAGAACATTTAAATGTGTAATTTTTTCCTGGCATTATGAGGCAGAGATTTGTTTATTAGACCTCCGGTAGGTGCAGTGTGAAGCGTCATCTCCACTGCTCTAGAGTCCACTGGTGGTGTGCTTTATACCCCAGCAGACAATGGACAGCATATGGCTGTATGCTTGGAGCTTTTCAATGGGCGCAACACACACAGAAACACCCTGGACGGGGTGCCAGTCCATCGCAGGGCAGACACACTCACACACACACACACACACACACACACACACACACACTCAGGGAGGGCAATTTTAGAAGCTCCAGTTAACCCTGACTGCATGTCTTTGTACTGGGAAACCCACACTTACATGGGGAGAACATGCAAACTTCACACAGTAGGGACCCGTACCGCTCCATCTGGAAATCTAACCCAGGACCTTCTTGCTGTGAGGCGACAGTGCTACCCACCGAGAAGCAACATTAGCAGAATGAATCAGTGTGTGTGTGTGGGTGGGTGTGTGTGTGTGTGTGTGTGTGTGTGTGTGTGTGTGAGCGATCTTTTCCAGCAGTCTGTAATCTTTGCTAAAAGCTGTCATTCACATCTGTATGACATTTGACACTGGGGTGCAGGTCTAAATTTAACGTGGAACAAAACCAGACACCTGCAGTGCACGACCTCGAAGAGTGCAGCTTGAACCTCACACATCTGATGCATTCTCAAACTGACCTAAATACATGCCGAGTGAGAAACGAGAGAGAAATGATCGAGAGAAAATGAAGGAAAGTTTCGTGCATGACCACAAAATCCTTATAAACAAATCAACTAAACCATACGCTTGTGCCTGTAGAGCGCTCTTTCAGAGTTACATTGTTTTTGCCTTGTTCTCACACAATGAAGGATAATTACTTGCTTAACTGTATTACACAGCACACCTGGAAGCATCTGCACTCGTTATGTTTCTACATTCATGCATCTGTATATAGAGAGATAAACAAAAGGTCGAAAGAGGCAGAGAAAGACAGACAGAGAAAGATGGGGCTAAGATTTCAATTAAAAAACAAAAGTGAACTTCCGTACATGCGTGTGAGCATCTCGGGCGTGCGGGAGGCCACCGATAGTGACTCATATGTAATGATGAAGGTCTTACGTAGTGACAGACTTTACTACAGCGGAAACTGTAATTTTGAAAACCTCGATCTCACGCTGCGAGTGCAGCCAATCCAAAAATCACACAAAAATGTACCATATCAATATCATCTCATTACAAAATGCATTTATTCACGTCCTGTAGTCGTACACCATCCACAAATTCCCCATAATACTGTTACCACAGTTCAATTCAATATGATTCAATTCAACTTTATTGTCGTTATGCTAGAACAGAGTTGTTCAGTACAGTAGACCCTTGACTTACGAATGTAATTGGTTCTGAAGGGCTGTTCTTAAGTCAAAATGTTCGTTAGTTAAACCTATTTTTCCCATAAGAAATAATGTAAATAGAATAAATCCGTGCCAGACCTCCCAACCCCCCCCCCTTACCTAACCTCTCTAATGTCTTAAATGCTCTTTTTTGTTATAAATACAAGTATATTTTATAAATCTTAAATTATAGAATAGACATTCCTGTAATAAACAATAATAAACAACAATACACAGTAGTACTGTACTGTACATAAACACACATTACATTTCGTGACGTAACGTGTTTCACGAATTTCGGTTCGTAATATGAAATTTGTTCGTACGTTAAGTTAAAAAACACCGTTCGTAACCTGAAATGTTCGTATGGTAAACCGTTCGTAACTCAAGGGTCTACTGACTGCAAGACTGCAAGGGAAGCTCAGCTTCCCCTAAAATGTCCAAAATTAAATGGTCAAATATGTACAGTTGTGTTAACATTTCATTGACTACAAATGCGTTAGAACACGTTCATCTCGAAGACGAGTTTGTTCAGAATCAGCTAATTATCACAAATCGACTCGATTTTCTTAACTTAACTCATACATTCCCGTAGCGTCAATGCATTTGCCCCCAGAAGCCGAGCGTCTCTTCACTTCTATGGGACTGCGTTGAGTTTTTTTTTTTTATGCTCCGAAACTCGCCGGTCATTGGATAAATGCATCGATTTTGTCCCGCCCCCGGACGCTGAGCGTCTCTGGGGGTGAATGGAGCTGTGGGCGGGTCTGGACGCTGAGCTTCTGCAAGATGATTGGAGGATCAGTGAAAAGGCTGAATCCCGTTTTGATTGACAGCTAGTTTGAGCGCTACACCGTCACTTCTCAAACTCAAAAGAAGCTTTATTGGCATGACAAACAGGGACATTCGTATTGCCAAAGCAATACACTTCATTAGTCACTTAATCACTGGGAGCTTCAGTCCCATCGCGGATTTTGCGAGTGAAGTCGAAAGACAAACTGCTGCAACCCATTTCAGGCCATTTTCTTGTAAAAGGAACAGAGGGCAGAATTTATGTGTAAATAAATTGACAAATTTTATGATGTAAGCCGACAATGAGCTTACCCTCTTTGAAAGACCAGCAGCCGCCACTGGTCTACTGTATAATGAAATGCTGTCGAGCTTTTCTCTAGTAAATTAACAGAGAATAAGGAAGAAGCTGGAGGTCTAAACAAAAATCTGCTATTAATTATGATAGTGGTGACAATAAAAATCATCTTCTTGGGAGTCAAACACTAAGAATTAACTGCTAAAATAAGATATAGAATGTATACATAACTAAAAGTAAAATTAAAAGTAATTATTAAGCAAAAGTTGCCCATTAGTGGTGAGGTAGCTCAGCTGCTGCTGTCACCAGTTGCCAATGGAAGTCAATCCTGTTTAATTTACGTCATTTAGCAGACACTTTTATCCAAAGCAACTTACAATTAAGACTGAACACGATTTGAGCAATTGAGGATTAAGGGCCTTGCTCAGAAGCTCATCAGTGGCAGGAGAATTCTTTACCCTCTTGAGATCTGTGGTCATATTGGCGGGTCACGGTGGCTAAGTGAGTAGCACTGTCGCCTCACAGCAAGAAGGTCCTGGGTTCGATCCCCAGGTGGGGCGGTCCGGGTCCTTTCTGTGTGGAGTTTGCATGTTCTCCCTGTGTCTGTGTGGGTTTCCTCCAGGAGCTCCGGTTTTCTCTCACAGTCCAAAAACATGCAGCCAGGCTAATCGGAGACACTGAATTGTCCTGTAGGTACTGAGCCACTAGGATGCATAAACCAGTGCATTGTAGTGCCGGTCCCAAGCCCGGATAAATAGGGAGGGTTGTGTCAGGAAGGGCATCCGGCGTAAAAACTGTGCCAAATCAATAATGAGGATCTCCTTCCGCCGGCGACCCCTAATGGGAGCAGCCGAGGAATTAGATAGATAGACACACTTGTATGATATAGTTATATATATAATATATAATATAACTCAATAATCACATATTCAATCACATCAAGGGTCAATCTAGAACAGCCGTTCTACACGTTTTCTGAGGGTTAGAAAGAAACACACATGGACGCAGGGAGATTTTGCAAAACCTTTTACAGGCAGCGGTGCTTTACAGTGCCTCACACCAAAACCCATTCACTCCATCACTCACACCTAGTGGCAATTCAAAGCAGCCCTTCCACCTTCTGCTTCTTTCCATGTGGGTTTCCTCTGGGTTCTCCGACGTCCTCCCACATCTCGACAACATGCAGAAAGTGGACCGGCCGCCCCCAGTGCGAGTGAGCAGGTGAATGGGTGAATGAGTGATGCTCTGTCCAGGATGTAGTACATGGTGGTGAGTGTGCAAGTACTTTAAATGACATTTACAGCATTTATCAGAGAGTTTTATCCACAATTGTGACTGAAAACAATTAGAGCAACTGAGCACTCGCTTAGGGACCCAACACTGCAACTTGACGGTAATGGTGGGGCTTAAAACAGCAATCTTCTGATCACTAGTCCAGTTCCTCCCAAGGATCAGGCACATTTATTTGGGAACAAGGTCCTCGTCTTGTGGCTGACACGTTCAGTAATGACGTAGTCCCCGAACCCCCCACCCGCCCGTCTCTGAGATGCATGGATGGACACGTTCAGCCCAATGCAGGGACACAACAATACCACATACTCCACATGAGCATCAGGGCTCAGGGACAATGGACCAAACCAGCTGAAACGATTCTAAGTGACAAGAGCATGACAGTGAATCAGGACGTCTGACCAAGAGGAACAAAACAATAAAACTTTCACAGAGAGCAGCGTAATGAAGGATTAACACACTGTCTTTGTCCAGAAAAAAGTTTGGCTATTTTTACATTATTTTAGAGTTCAGAGACAGACAGACAGACAGACAGACAGATAGATAGACAGACAGACAGACAGACAGACAGACAGACAGACCGACCGACCGACCGACCGACAGATAGACAGACAGACAGGTATACATAGATAGATAGATAGATAGATAGATAGATAGATAGATAGATAGATAGATAGATAGATAGATAGACAGACAGACAGACAGATAGACAGACAGACAGGTATACATAAATAGATAGATAGATAGATAGATAGATAGATAGATAGATAGATAGATAGATAGATAGACAGACAGACAGACAGACAGACAGACAGACAGACAGACAGACAGAGAGAGAGAGAGAGAGAGAGAGAGATAGATAGATAGATAGATAGATAGATAGATAGATAGATAGATAGATAGATAGATAGATAGATAGATAGATAGATAGATAGATAGGCAGGCAGGCAGGCAGGCAGGCAGGCAGGCAGGCAGGCAGACAGACAGATAATGTAGATAATCTAGAAGCTTCCGGAACATGGGTGACACTGTGTACAGTCAGACGAGTTTTACTGCCCTGTGAGGAACAATCCTCCGCTCCAGCTTTTTCTATCATAATATAATCATCAGTGAATGTTAGCCAATCAGGAGCTTCTCTGTTGTGCAGCAGTCTGTGGTGATATAAAGCTCGCTTGACTGTTAACAATGTCTCCGATGTTCCATATCCAATGCTCCGATATCAGACAGATTTCCTTTCAGCATAAAGTGACAGTTTGGATTTTCTTTTCCTTTCTGTGGCAAGAGACTAGTGTTCCATTCACATAAAACTGGAGCACTTAAACTAGCCCTATTTGTATGGGCACAGAGACTCAACACATGATAATCTGAAATGAATGGGAGGTATTTAGACCACCAAAAAATGTAATAACGTAAGTGCTTTGTTGTATAGTCACCACTAGCGATTCGAGCCTTACGTTCCCCATGATGTTGCTACTCATGGTGTAAAACCAGTACCAACATCTTTAAAAATAAAAGGTCATATAACCCTGCCATACAAATTTGTTATTGTAACAACCGACTCCCCTATCGCTGCCGGAAACCTGCCATCCCACCCCAAACAATATTTTGGGCGGGGTTGGGGATGCCTTTTTTCTGAATTCAACATTTCAAGTGGTAAACTGTGTGTGTGTGTGTGTGTGAGAAAGTGTAGGTTTATAAAATCACTATAAAGTTCATGTGTCTACAGTTCAAGGACAGAACGTGGGCTACAGGAAACACTTTAGGTGAAAGGTGGAGTCTCATGACACCTTTGAATTATTACCCAGAATAAGTTTGCCAAACTGAAACTTAACAAAGGAGCCGAACGTTCAGATTCTGTATAAGTGAAAGTGAGAGTGAAAGGGCGGCACACTGATAAAAAAAATAACTTCATTTAAACGTGTATATGATCCTTAAATACGTAAATTATTAATAATATAATTATTAAATCAATAAGTAAATTACATAAACACACCTGTGGTTTCCAGTTCATTTTTATTAATTTACTTATTATGATTTTAACGTCATGTTTTACACTTTGGTTCCATTCATGACAGGACAGGTAGTTACTGGTTACACAAGATTCACCAGTTTACAAGTTTAATATCGAACACAGTCATGCACAATTTCGTTTCTTCTATTCACCTCACTTGAAACCGAAGCTCCCGGAAGAAACCCACTCAGACATGGGGAGAACATGCAAACTCCACACAGAATGGACCCAGACCGCTCCACCTGGGAATCGAACCCAGGACATTCTTGCTGTGAGGTGACAGTGCCCCGGTTCATATTCACACTAGATGGTCGAGTATTTGGACACCTGATCGAGAGCTTTCAAAAACATAATGGTGTTTTAACAGATTGATGCCTGTGTGATCTTTAAGGTTTCTCACAACACTTTGAAGTATGTCTGTGTATGGGAATTTGTGCCCATTCAGTTAAAAGAGCATTTGTATGGCTGGGTTAAGCCTTGCTCAAGGATCCAACAGTGACAACTTGAGGCTTGAATCAGTGACCTTTTGATTACTAGTCCATTGGCGGCACGGAGAAACGCGGTGGCACTTGCATGTCTTTGGACTGTGGGGGGCGGCACGGTGGCTAAGTGGGTAGCACTGTTGCCTCACAGCAAGAAGGCCCTTGGTTCGATCACCAGGTGGGGCGGTCCGGGTCCTTTCTGTGTGGAGTTTGTATGTTCTCCCCGTGTCTGTGTGGGTTTCCTCCCACTGTCCAAAGACATGCAGGCGAGGTGAATTGGAGATACTAAATTGTCCACGACTGTGTTTGATGTAACCTGGTGTAACCGATGAACCTTGTGTGATGAGTGACTACCTGTCCTGTCATGAATGTAACCAAAAGTGTAAAACATGAAAAAATTAAAATCCTAATAAACAAACAAAAAAACACACCACTGGGCTACAACCGCCCTGTGGGTCAAGAAAGCCTCATTCCATAGATGTTCGGTCGGGCTGAGGTCACGGTTATGATTCTTTAAACTGAGCTTTTCTTCATATTAATTCCTTTATGCCTTTAGATATTTCCTGGAACAGGAAAGGGCCTTCCTTAAACTGTATAATTTCCTTAGAAGGGGTGTCCCAATACTTTTGTCTATATATACTGTATTAGAGAACAATTATTGTTAGGTTGGCACGGTGGGTAAGTGGGTAGCACTGTCGCCTCACAGCAAGAAGGTCCTGGGTTCTGTCACCAGGTGGGGCGGTCTAGGTCCTTTCTGTGTGGAGTTTGCATGTTCTCCCTGCGTCCGTGTGGGCTTCCTCCGGGAGCACCAAGACAAACCAGTGAGGTGAATTGGAGATACTAAATTGTCCATGACTGTGTTTGATATAAACTTGTGAAGTGGTGAATCTTGTGTGATGAGTAACTACGGTTTTCTGTCATGAATGTAACCAAAGTGTAAAACATGACGTTAAAATCCTAATAAACAAACTTGTTAAACATTTTATTCATATTAGAATTATTTTAATATATTAAAGGCAATAAGCAGTGGCGTAACTAGGAGCTCATGGGCCCCAGTGCAAAAAAAATTTTTTGGGCCCCCTCAACAAATTTCTTTATATATATATGAATGACTCTGGTATTTTTAATGCACAGTTTTAGTTATTTTAATTTTATTTAGCGAAAATATTGTAATATTTACAGCATTTAGCAGACGCTTTTATCCAAAGCGACTTACACAATGAGCAATTGAGGGTTAAGGGCCTTGCTCAGGGACCCAACAGTGGCAACTTGGTGGTGGCGGGGCTTGAACCGGCAACCTTCTGTCTACTAGTCCGATACCTTAACCACTGAGCTATCACTGGCCGTGATATAATGTAATAATATAATAATAACGACCTGGCGAGTGCAGGTCATGGAGCACCCCCCCCCCCCCCCCATTTATATATACATTATAAATGTATATTAGTGTAAATAAACTGCACCATGTTTAACGCCTGTATATGTGATAGCTCAGTGGTTAAGGTACTGGACTAGCAATCAAAAGGTTGCTGGTTCAAGCCTCACCACCACCAAGTTGCCACTGTTGGGCCCCTGAGCAAGGCCCTTAACCCTCAATTGCTCAAAAATGTGTTCAGTCATAACTGTAAGTCGCTTTGGATAAAAGCGTCTGCTAAATGCCCAAAATGTAAATGTATATGTTATTTATGACAATTTTGATCCAGATGTCTTTAACTCGGGTTGAAATGCAACACACACACACACACACACACACACACACACTCCTACTGCATTGTTCTCTTAGAAAATCCTGCACATTTACGCAAACAAAAACAATACCAAAAGTACAACAAATCGAGTTTAGCGCGACCCGGAGACTAAATGGCGCTCTGGTGACAGCGCGACTCTCCGCCGCGCATGCGCACGAGTGTAACGCGCCAAATTTAGCGGGAGGGAGCTTTTGTGTGTGTGTGTGTGTGTGTGTGTGTGTGTTTACAGTGTACTCACTCCCCTCAGTAGTGAACTTAATGTCATGTCAGAGCACTTCCTTCTCAGAGCTGAGACCGGGAGTTGTAGCGAGCACGCCTGCACGCACACGCGCACACACACACGCACAAACACACACCTGACACGCTCTTCAGCGCACCGAACCCCGCGCACCGAACTCCTCTTTACTCCCCAGCACCGGGATGGCGAGGCGGCCGAGACACAGGTAAGCTGCGCGCGCGCGCTTCTGTTTCTGTTGACCGGGTGCATGCTCGAATACAGTCCAGAATTCTTACCAGTAGGTAGATTATCAGACTGGGTGTGCTGTCTTGTGGTTTTATTGGGGGGGGGAGTCCGTGCAGTTTCTGTGCGTTTCCACGCGCCTGCGTGCGTCCGTGCGTGCGCGCGCGCGAGTGGGAACAGGTGGATTATACCGGGCATGTGCGCTCGCGGACAGAGCTCGCGCTGTTAATTCATTCACGCGCTCGCGAGTGCGGGTCCAGAATACCCAACACACTTTAAATAAAGGAGTTTTGTGGGCATGAAGACGGATTCATGCGGACTCGAACAGGGAGTTTGTGTGGAACAGTGGGTCGCGAACAAGTGCAGCTTCGTTTTTCTGTAAGTTTTGGACTTTCTGACAGGGCTGCGTCCCAAACCAGTGCAGCAAGGACACTGTTGTTTGGTGCTAATTCGGGACGCAGCCTGATGCTTCACCCGTTTTCTTGCAAATTGCGCTGCATTGCAGAACGAATCTAATCCCGATCAGAGCAAAGTTAGTGACCCAATAGCTTCTAAATATCAAATCCAAGTCTTTGTAGGTTGTGACTTTATTGCACGAGGAATACACACAATTATAAACATGGCAGACTCCTTTGTTAAATGGTTCGCATCTTGTGATCATGATACTATGGCAAAGTGGTAGCACTGTCGCCTCACAGCAAGAAGGTCCTGGGTTCGATCCCAGATATCGGGTCCTTTCTGTGTGGAGTTTGCATGTTCTCCCCGTGTCCGCGTGGGTTTCCTCCGGGTGCTCCGGTTTTCCTCCCACAGTCCAAAGACGTGCAAGTGAGGTGAATTGGGAACACTAAATTGTCCAAGACTGTTTGATATTAAACTTGTGTAAACTGTCATGAATGTAACCAAAAGTGTAAAACATGACGTTAAAATCCTAATAAACAAACAAACCCCATGTACCCCACTATTTTATGACCCACAAATGACCAGACGTAGGTCCAAACTCTAGTTTTAAAATGTAATAATGATTTTATTAAGTCATTTAACACTGTAGTTGCAAGACACACATCAAGAAAAGATGTTTTGAGGTTATAAAGAGCTGAACACAGAATACAGGCGTGTATTTCATTAGAGTTTGGGACACTTTTCTAGTCCTGAACTGAACTTGCTCCTGATCCAGTTAAAGCTTGTTGCCTTTGGTTTTCTGGGCTGATTTAGGTTCGTACTTGTGGTTTTGCATGATTTTGGTGCGCTGTTGAAAGCTTTGCAGCTTTTTACATCATGTTCATGATTCGGTGATCGTATCCATCGTATCGTCCCCGTGACTGATCAATGAGCACAATTAAACTTTAAGCTTTAAAGCGCTTAATGCATCTATTTAGCCTTACATGCAGATCAAATGTATATTATTATTATTATTATTAAATAAATAGTATATATAAATATTCTCAGGCGCACGGAGGTTATTGTAAGCGCGAGACGTTTCACACCGAGCGCGCGCGGAGAAACGCGGTGGCACGCGAGCGCCCCGGTGCCCGTCAACGTCCACGCGTGCACTCGACCCATGTGCAGCCTGTTTACAGAAATAAAACCTTCATGCATCCTAAATTTAAAGAAGCCTTCTTGTTCAATGTCCATGTGATCAGCAGCAAACTGCAAAAGAATTGAAAGGTGCCAGTGTTTGGTGCAGGCGGGGGAGCCTTTCTGTCACCGCAGCCTGGAATCCCACTGCACTGTGAAGCTCGCTCGACTCACGACAGTGCCATCCAGGTTCCAGAAGCTTCTATTCATGACTGAGCTTTTTATGTTTCTTAAAAGTGCATCAAAACATCCAGACATAGAGGTGACAGTCTGGGTTCCCATAGACTTGCATTTCCCCTAAACTTGAGTCCAGCTGTATATAGAGTAAAAAGTTTATATGGATTACTCATATCTTGAACGTTGCACATTGTATATGTAATTTTATTCTTATATGTGTTGTGTTATGGTGAGGAACCAGGCAGAAATGCAGTAGGGTCCAAAATGGACAAATGGGATCCATCCAGCTGTAAAATATGAGTGAAAACCTGGTTGTTCTTGTACACTGAAGTGCACATTAGGAACTAAGAAGGAAAAGTGAGTGACCACTATCTTACTGTGAGCCATTTTTGTTGATTCTTTTGTTGATTCTCTAAATGAAATGTGGCGTCATTTCAGTCATGAAGAAAGTGTAGGTGATTTAAGGGGACAGACTGTGGTGGGGTGGGGTGGGGGTGTCTGATGATTGTGTAGCCCTGGGGTTCATAATGTTCTGATACAGTGCGTGTCTTCTGAGTACTAGAATGATCAGGTGTCAGGTATTATCATTGTTACGTCAGTTTGTGCATATCAGAGGTGTTTTCTCACCTCTCGTGGTTTTGTTCATCATAACATGACTGCATTGGTAAAACTAGTCAAACTAGCTAAATGATTGATCCTAACACATCATCTGCGACCGTGTCGCTTATCATGAGATCGTGTTTGCAACATTGCCCCCCTCTTTACTAATATATGTACTTCAGCTTGTTTTTACCTCCTACATGCTCAGAAGTGCTTTGCATGCACGTCCGTCCAAAACATCCTGGTTCTCTGCAAGCTTTATAAACAACCCTGCACCCCTGGCTTCCATTTCTGTTTAATTACATTTAATTACATTATATTCACATTTATTCACACAGGCTGGTACTGCTTGATTAGATTTTTAATTTTAATAAAACTACACTCATGTCATGATCTCAAAATGAAACATATATAAATAATATAAATAATCAGCCACATTAGAAGAAGCTTTTGTTTTCTGGGAGGAATCGACCCGATCGTTGGTTTATCAGGAATCGTGATCGCTAAGCATGATGATAAGCGCTTTGCTTACACAACACAACACTGACACAACACGGACACAAAGGCCAGGTGAGCACTGGAATCCACACATGCCCTGCTCGATTCTGATTGGCCCGCGCCCGGCCAGGTGAGCCAGCCGAGCATGTGGCGGTGACAGGAGCCGAGCAGGCCCGAACACGCCGCCGTGGGGAAACAGGGCGACTCGGGCGTTCGCCCTTAGTGTATCTGTGGAAACCAAAAACATCAGAACAGGTTTCTCTGAGTCGGCTGGCAGTACTGGTTCGGCCACTTCACTTTTGTTTTGACTGTGTTATTGCTCGATTTTTCTATTATTCATGACAGAATGACTGGGGGGGGTGCTTTTAATTCACCAGCATATGTCATCGTCGTTCCCTTTCTGTGTCAGAAGTTCTTTTCTTTCTTTATTGTGTGCCCTTTTAACCTTGTACTTAATTCCATGTCACGTTTTACCAAATTCTAATAAAACATGACATATTAATCAGACTTCTTGCTATGACCCGCAGTGTTTACAGCAGTGACGAAGACGAGGATGACGTGGAGATTTACGATCATGACTACGACGCACCGTTGGCCAAAACAGGAAAGCGCCACCTTGGGAAAACACGATGGACACGTGAGGAGGTATGTACCGACACGTGTGAAATTGCACTGGTCAATATAAGGGATACACACAAATATAAACATGGCAGACTCTTTTGTTAAATGGCTAGCATCTTATATTGCAATATGATCCTATAATTGCAGGGTGAAACGGCAATCTGCTGCTCTAGCTCACCTTGTTCACCATTAAAGCCAAAATTATACCCCATGTTCTACCCCTATATTATTATATGACCCACAAATCGCTGGACGTAGGTCTAAACTATGTTTTTTATATTTGATAATGATTTTATTTAGTCATTTTACTCTGTAGTTGCAAGCCACACGTTACCTGAGCCTTAAAATCCAAAGGAAAGATACAGAATTCTGAGAGAAGTGTGTTTTTGTGATATTTTTATTAGTTTTGCTCCTCTCTAACAGTTTGGTTTGTCTACACAGGATGAGAAGTTGAAAAGACTGGTGGAACACCACGGCTCAGAAGACTGGAAAGTCATTGCCAGCTTCCTGCCAGTAAGTGTGTGTGTGTGTGTGTGTGTGTGTGTGTGTGTGTGTGTTTTGGGACTTTAGGGGTTTAGGTTGGGTGAGGTGTACTAGATATGAGGATTTGCATGTGAATAGCTGGGAGGATCAGGTAGTACAGATGTGCTGCTTCATGGCACGGTTTGCATATTTGGGCATCCCTTTCAGGCTGGTAGAGTCTGGGCCGGAGCCAAAGAGGGTGGAGAGGTCGCTTTGTTTCAGAATCCACCGTGCACCTGCTGCCACACGCACACACACGCACACACACACACACACGTACATGCTCAGTGGGCACAGCCTGGCAACCTGTTTTGTTTTAGAAATACATCAGCGTTGTGATCATCACTAAACCTGAATCACGTTTTATTTACTGTTTTTTTATTTCGAACGTGCTCCATGTCGGTCGTCTCACGCCCTCATAACCGCCAGCACGCGGTGGCTACGGAGGACGTCTGATTGGTAGATAATACAGCGCAGTCAGCGCGGTTTACTGGCGTGGAGGCTTCACACCAGCAGCATGGTGTCATGTATAGAGAGAGAACCAGCATGATTAAAGAGCGAGATTACACTTTCACTCACGCACGACGTTAACCATTCAGTCAGTCACGTGTTACTCTGTGTGTGTGTGTCGCAGAACCGCACCGACGTCCAGTGTCAGCACCGCTGGCAGAAGGTCCTCAACCCTGAGCTGATTAAGGGACCCTGGACCAAAGAGGAGGACCAGCGGGTATGTGCCAGACATGGCAACACACCGATCACGTTAGTTCTGTCACAATCAGTACAGTACAAGCATATTACAGTTTTATAAATATATATAGACATATAGAAATATAGACAGATAGATGAATAGATATAGATATACAGATATAGGTTTATAGATATAGACAGATAGATATACAGACATAGGTTTATAGATATACAGATATAGATATATACATATAGATATATACATATAGACAGATAGATAATATAGATATTAATATATACAGATAGATATATAGATAATATAGATATTAATATATACAGATAGATATATAGACTGATAGATATATAGATATAGACATATACAGATATATACACATATACAGATATACAGTAGATATACAGATATACATATATAGATATTGATATATACAGATAGATATAGATAGAGATATATAGATAATATAGATATAAATATATACCGATAGATATATAGACCGATAGATATATAGATATAGACATATACAGATATATACACATACTGTATACAGATATAGATATACAGATATACATATATAGATATTGATATATAGATATAGATAGAGATATATAGACAGATAGATATATAGGTAATATAGATATAAATATATACAGATGGATATATAGACCGATAGATATATACATATAGACGTATACAGATATATAGACATATACAGATATAGATATACATATATAGATGTTGATATATACAGATAGATATAGATAGAGATATATAGATAGATAGCTATAGGTATAGCCACAACAATTGCTAACAGTTGTAATACATCAATTATGCAAACTAAATGCCTCCAACTATACTGCAACAGTTTAGGGATGGCCATTTCCTCTTCCCCTGTACACAAAGCAACAAGAAGCTCCAGTGTCCTGGACAGAGCCCTGACCTCAGCCCCCACTGATCACTTGAGGCCTTCTCGACCAACATCAGTGCCCAATCGAAAAAATGCTGTCATCTTTAGACTGAATGGGCACAAATTCCCACAGGCATATTTCTTAAGTCTCGTGAGAAGCCTTCTCTGAGGAGTGGCTGTTGTTCTAGCTAGTTTGTATTTGAAACGAGACGTCCAACAAGCTCATGGTCAGGTGTCCAGATACTTTTGTACATGAAGCTCACAATGCTTTAAAAATGGAATATTTTGGTGTAATATAATCCAATACAGTCAGTCATTGTACCAACATCTGGTTCAAGCCCCACCACTGCCAGGGTGCTGCTGTTGGGCCCTCGAGCAAGGCCCTTAACCCTTAATTGCTCAGACTGTTTACTGTCCCAGTACTGTAAGTCGCTTTGATAAAAGCATCTACTAATTGTTGGCGGCAGGAAGTGAGCTCCAGAGTGGAACTTGCGCCACATGTAATAATTAACCGTGTGGAGCAGGTGTCGCCCTCTGTATCAGCATCTTTATGACCCGCCGGCACTCAGCGGCAGGTGGATACTACAGATATTTAGTCAAATAGCCCTATCTGTGTGCAGCCTTAACACACTTGCACAACTCAAGTTCCCCTTTTACGTGTGTTTGTATTGGGTCCTTTCCCACCTCCTATCTCCCCTGTGCTCCCATAATGCCCCGGCTCATTTCCCTTTCTTTCTCTCTCTCTGTGTCTCAGGTGATCGAGCTGGTGCAGAAGTACGGTCCCAAACGCTGGTCCGTCATCGCGAAGCACTTGAAGGGTCGAATCGGGAAGCAGTGTCGCGAGCGCTGGCACAATCACCTGAACCCCGAGGTGAAGAAGACGTCCTGGACGGAGGAGGAGGATCAGATCATCTACCAGGCGCACGAGAAGCTGGGCAACCGCTGGGCCGAGATCGCCAAACTGCTGCCCGGCAGGTTAGAGAGATCAAAGGGATGATGGGAAAAAATGTTTAATTAGAAATAAACAGAGGAGTTTTATAAGATGATTTGCATTTGTGCTGCATGATAATAGCTTAATGGCTCTGCAGATAATCGCCTCCTGGCAAGAGGGAAAATATGTAAATGTAACCAAATAGATCTGATACTCCGCCATATGATTTTATTATAACTTATAAAATATTATGATATTACTGTATGGGCAGTTAATGTAGCTTTTTTTTTAGAAAGTAAAGTTAAATAAAATCTCTATAAATAGAATTAAAACGTATCTTTAATTTTTTTTATAATAATCAATCATTTATTTGCTAGTTTATAATCAGGATTATGTTTTTCAATCATTATTTACCTGATTTAAAAGCATATCTTTTGCAGTAAATTACTTAAACATTAATGAATAAAAAGGGAGGCACAGCAGCGCAGTGGATAGCGCCGTCAGCTCACAGCAAGAAGGGTGTGGGTTCGATTCCTTTCTGTGTGGAGTTTGCATGTTCTCCCTGTGTCCGTGTGGGTTTCCTCAACAAGTCCAAAAATATGCAGCAGAACCTTTAAAAGTGTGTGTGCGTACGCCCAGGTGGCGCAGCGGGATATTCCGCTAGCACACCAGCGCCGAGATTCTGAACTCCTCGGTTCGAAACTCGGCATTGCCACCGGTCGTATGGGCGCCATCTAGCGGGTATAATCGGCAGTGCCTGCCGGGGAGGGAGGACCGGACAAAGTGTGTGCGTGCCTTGTGACGGATTGGTGACCCATCCGGGGTGTCTCTTGGATTTCACCCAATGAATCAGACCCACCACGACCCTGACCAGGATTAAGCGGTGGTGAAACAAACACTGAATGAATTAAATAATGAATAATGCCACCATAGTATGTGAACTGTAATTTATCTCCCTAGACGATTAGCTCGCTTTATTTAAGCCGACACTTATCCCAATTGTGTTAATGATGTTAATACCGTGTCTAACAATCCTTCTCCGCTGCCCAGAACCGATAACGCCATCAAGAACCACTGGAACTCCACCATGCGGCGTAAGGTGGAGCAGGAGGGCTACCTGCAGCACACGGCTAAAGTCGCCTCGTCCTCCATAACCGGCGGCTACACCAAACCGCACCACCATCTCAACTACAGCCACCCCCCAAACAGCAGCAGCCCCATGTCGGCCAGCCCCATCACTAACCAGTACCCCTACTACATTTCTGACCCGCAGCGGGTGAGACACGCGCACGGTCACACGGCTCTGAACTGTACGGTCAGTATGGTTACCTGTGAACTCACCATCTGCTCCGTCTGTCCGTCCGCAGGTTCCGTTTCCTCTGGCTCTCCAGCTGAACATATTCAACATCCCACAGCACGGCACTGCAGCCATACAGGTAACTGGTTTCACCACGGTACTGACCATCACAGCGCCAGGGTCACAAGAGCTTTTACATTCAAATGACCTCTGTCCAAAACATGTAGCTGATTCATTTATTCATTTAAAATGAATGTGTAGTCATGTAGTCATTCATTTATTCATTTATCATCTGTTTTACCATCGCTTTACCCTGGTGAGGGTCACGGTGGGTCTGATTCATTGACTGAAAGCCAGGAAACACCCTGGACAGGTCGCCAGTCCATCACTGGGCAGTGCTGACCTACAATGGATTGGCTCACATTGTGCCCGGTGTTTCCAGTTGTATTAAAGCAACATACATCAACATACACCCAACAGCCAAAATATTTGGACACCTGACCGTGAGCCTGCTGGTCATCCCACTTCAAAACCAAGTGCTATTAAAACATAGTGACCTTTATGTTATGGGCTATAACAACAGCCACTCTCGTGAGGAGGCTTCTCACAAGATTTTGTAGTATGCCTGTAGGAATTTGTGCCCATTCAGTCAAAAGATGACGGCATTTGTATGGCTGGACACTGACACAATCAAGTAAAGCCTCAGTTGATGTTCCGGTTCATTCCAGAGCTGTTCAGCGAGGCTAATGTGAGCGCTCTGTGCTTTGTGCACAGGGGGGCCTTCCCTAAACTCTTCCTGCAGCCTTGAAAGCATGTAATTTAGTCTATATAACTGATTTATTACAGCTGCTAGAAATTGCGGCTGAAATACATGAGTTGGTGCAGTGGAAGGGAACAGTGTCGCACGGTTTCTATCTCGACTCATCGTGTGTGTGTGTGTGTGTTTCAGAAACACTATAATGAAGAGGACCCAGAGAAAGAGAAGCGAGTGAAAGAGATCGAGATGCTCCTGATGTCGACAGAGAACGAACTGAAGGGACAACAAGCACTACCCGTGAGTGTGTGTGTGTGTGTGTGTGTGTGTGTGTATGGTTGGAGGAAGCATCTGGGGGTCTATTTCACATTCTAACTGCTTGAATAAGTGATGCAACATTCCCTTATCACACCACAAACTCTGTTTAACTCCTTGTGCAACACACACACACACACACACACACACACACACACACACATGCACTTCATTCACCTACTCAAGTTCCCTTTCTCTCTCTCTCTGGCACTCTCACAGATCTCCATGGCCAGCTACACATGGGGTCGAGGCTCCTTGACTGACACCTCGGTGGGCGTGGCGGTGTCGGTTCCAGCCCCGCCCCAGGAGCAGGGCTGCCTCCCGGAGGAGAGCGCTCACGGCCACGCAAACAGCCCGAACGGCAGCGGCGGCGGCAGCAATACCAACGGCAGCGGCGGAGTCCTGGCGGTCTTACCGGAGTTCATCGACGCCATCGACTCTGTAAGGAAGCCTCGGCATTTAGCAGACGCTTTTATCCAGTACTGTGATAGTATATTGTGTAAGCAATTGTGGGTTAAGGGCCTTGCTCAAGGGTCCAACAGTGCAGTGGTGGGGCTTGAACCAGCAACCTTGTGATTGCTAGTCCAGTGCCTTAACCAATCCCAAAAACTTGAAAAATAAAACCCCAAAACTTTAAATAAATGTAATAAAACATTCATTCATTGTGTGTTTTACCACAGCTTTATCCTGGTCAGGGTCGCAGTGGGTGCAATTCACTGTGTGAAAGGCAGGAAACACCCTGGACATATTAGCCGGGCCCTCAAGTGATGCTTGGATCCAGGGTTCGAATCCTCATCGACGCTATCGACATAGTCTACATACAGACGTGATTGCCTGTGGTCGGTGAGGCCCCTTGACAAATTGGCATTCTGTCCGGGGTGTGTTAAAACAGGTTGTGCCCAGACCCACTGTGACCCTGACCAGGATGACGCAGTGGTAAAACATGAAAATAGTATTATAAGAATTAGTACTGCATGTAAAATCATCTTTAAACAACAATTGTAATAATAAATGTAATGAATCAGTTCTATAAAGGAATGTATATGTGTCAGACTTCGCATCAACAGTTTAGGGAAGGTCCTATACTGTTCCAGCATTACTGTGCAGCTCCTGACCTCCTTCACTGAACAGCTCTGGATTGAACTGGAATCAATTGAACATCAGAGCCCAGTCATACAAATGCTCAGAGTAAATGGGCACAAATTCTCACAGACATACTTCAAATCCTTGTGAGAAGCCTTCTCAGAATTGTGGCTGTTGTTATAGCTAAAAGATCACACAGAGGTCACTGTGTCTTAATAGCATTTGATTTTGAAATAGGACGTCCAACAAGTTCACGGTCAGGTGTCTGAATATTTATGGCCATATAGTGTGTGTAACATCCCATAAAAGTTTCCCCCCATTAGATTTAGCAGCGTTTAAGTACAGTTGGGTCAAAAATGTCACATTAATAGACCTATATGTAAAAAATAAAGCCCTAAATCCTCACCTAGCACTACATACAGGAAGAGGAACTTCAGCACCCTGCTCCTCACCCAGGTTTATTTCAGATCTGTAGGAAACGCCGCTCATGAAATACTCAGGTTTTAATTCTGGATTTGTTCTGTCACCATGACTAGTATTTTTTATTCTTCATTTCCTATTTTTTCACTTCGAATTACAGTGTGCAGTCATGTAAGAGTGCAGTATATAAATCTATCTTACATATACTGTATATCTGAGCATTTTAGCACAGAATAAAATGCACGGCTTTACCAAACAGTGAATTTAAATACTGTACGACGAGGGGGGAAACACCCCCCAAACCTCATGAGGAGGAACGTTACATGTATGTGTGCAAGATTAAATGAGAAAAATCAACCAAAGAGTCCAAATATTTAGTTTAGTTCTTTGAGAAAGTAAATAAGCGAATGTTGAATTACAGCAGAACAGAACAGAAGTCCGGGTAGTGAAGTGTTTCTGAATGGTCACTGGAACTGCACGACCTCCTGGATTCAGTATCTTCATAAAGTTCAAAAATCGATCATGACTGAGCACTACAAAAAGTGTCTTGTTTCATATTCTGCAAAAAGAAAGTGGGGAAATTTCGAAAACCCTTTTTCACATCTCCTTTCATAACCTGCACGCATCATTGTAAGCCGCAGATGGATGTTCTGATGTTTTCTCGTTTTTTTAAGCTTCAGTCCGGGTGTCTGATGTATCTGACGTGTTTTCTTACTGTTTCTTGTAGTTCTTAAACTCCTCGGTGAGCCCCGAGTCGGACGGTCAGAGCCTTCCGGTGTCGCCGTCGTCGGTGTGCTCCCAGAAGTCCCTGCAGCTGGACCTTACACTTCATCACCAGAAAGAGAATGAAATGTAAGTCCATTTTATAATGAAATGATGCCTTATTTATTTATAGATCGATTGATTGATTTCTGAAGGGAAATGACAGTGTTACACACAAGCATCATGCGAAAACAGTGCGAGGAAATAAAATAAAAACTGGGGAGCACTGTCGCCGCACAGCAAGGAGGTCCTGGGTTCGATACCTAGGCGGCGCGGTCCGGGTCCTTTCTGTGCAGAGTTTGCATGTTCTCCCCGTGTCTGCGTGGGTTTCCTCCGGGAGCTCCGGTTTTCACCCACGACCCTGATTGGATAAGCGGTTAAGAAAGTGTGTGAGTGAGTAAACTGTAATGTAATGCAAAAATAAGATATACAAATCTAACTTAATTATTAATGCAGCGACAGAAAAAGCTCTTTCAGTGGAGGAACTAATAGCTGTTCTTGTGTTTGCTGTTTGTTTGGGTTTGTTTATGCTAAATTAAACTTTTTACTGATGTTCTAAGATGATAAACACGTCGTGGCAGATAGGGCGCAAGTGGGCACATTTTCTAACCCTTTATTCTAACACGCTCGCTGTTTTGGGTTTAGTTTATGCTTTAGTGGTAGGAAATTGAGTCTAAACATTAAGCTTCGGATGAAAGTGCCCGTCCGACTCCTAAACGTAAACACCACCAGCTAAACGTTTACTTTCTGTCTCTGTTACAGGTTCAGGACTCCCACCCTGCGGCGCTCCATTATGGAGTGCTCTCCTCGCACCCCTACCCCGTTCAAAACCTCGCTGAGCATCCAGGACGGCAAGTACGGGCCGCTGAAGAGGGTAAGCCTTGGTTCTGTAAAACACCAGCGCATCGTGTCCTGCGACTACGTTTGGGTTGGTTTTTTTTTAACCCGGTGAATGTCTGATGTGCTGCAGGTCCACAGCCCCACGGCGGAGGCGACGGTGGCCAGGGGGATTAAACAGGAACCCCAGGAGTGTGAGGTGAGCGCTGAGAGGGCACATCTGGACGAACCACCTCTGAAGAAGATTAAACAAGAGGTTTGTTCATTTCTGGCCCAAAATTTAACTTTATATGCACTGTATGGCCAAAAGTATTTGGACACCTGATTGTGAGCTTGTTGGACGTCTCATTTCAAAATCCTCCATGTGATCCTCTTTTGAGGAGGCTTTTTACAAGACCTGGAACAGGAATGGTCCTTCCCTAAACTTGCTGCAAAGCATATTTCCGGTATATAAAGGAGAATGGGTGTCCCAATACTTTTGTCCATGTAGTGTATGTTATACTAATGCAGCTTCCAACACCACAAACATTCTAACTTCTGTTTAGATTCAGTTGAAATTATTATTTTTCATGTGTTCTAGTTTTTAAGGGGGTAGCGCTGTAGCATCACAACCCGAAGGGCCTGGGTTTGATTCCCCATCCGGGCGCCCAGAGTCCTTTCTGTGTTCATGTTCACCCTGTGTCCTCATAGGTTTCCTCCGGGTGCTCCGGTTACCTCCTACAATCCAAAGACGTGCAGTCAGGTTAATTGGAGCTACTAGAAATTTCCCTGTGTGTGTGTGTGTATACAGTATATATATATACACTGTATATCTGTGTGCTATATTTATATAGAACTAAAATGCTGTAAGAGCGGTGCAGCAGGTCCCTGTGGTCACTGTCTGTGAGGAATCTGCCTTGTTTGCATCCTTGCTGATGCGCTTATAAGGTCACATGTTTAGAGTGGCTATGGAACATGGACTGTACCTACAATAAAGGGTTAAGGGCTTTGCTAAAGGCCTAAAATTTGACAGTAGTAGGGCTGGAACCGGCAGCCTTTTGATTACTAGTCCAGAATCTTAACCGCTGTAATGTGACGACCAATATTCGGATCCGTTCTGACTACCTGCTTTGTATTTACAGGTTGAACAAGCCTGTCTGCAGTGGGAGGGTCAGAATCTCCAGTCTCAGCTCTTCCCTTCATCCGGACCCACACACAGCCTGCCCGTGAGTGACCGTTCACCCCTCACAGACCTTCGTTCATCTTCCATAAATGCTTCATAGGCAGACACGTGTTAATATTAAAATGAATGACTCTGTGTTGTGCAGGACCTGTTGACAAGCTCAGTGCTGATGCTGCCTGGAGTGGAGAAGAGCGAGGACGGTCACAAAGCCCCTCAGATTCCACGCAGACCCGTGGGGAGCCCCGTGCAGGTAAATCAGAGACAGACAGAAAGATTTAAATCACATATAAAAGGAAAATAACACCTGATTAGACACAGACAGACACAAAACATGCAGTTAATAACAGCAGCAAAAGATACGAGGTGCAAAAATGTTTGACTCAGCCGTTCGTTCTTCGTATTAGCATAAAAAGAGATACGAGGGTTCTTCAAAAAGTTTCCGCACTTTTAAAACTCTATCTATTAAGAACTTTAGGAACAAATTCCATCACTTTTCTACACCATTTCTACGACCTGGAGCGGTGCACTCTCCAACACAACACATTATACACCCATCAGCCATAACATTAAAACCACCTCCTTGTTTCTACACTCACTGTCTATTTTATCAGCTCCACTTACCATATAGAAGCACTTTGTAGTTCTACAATTACTGACTGTAGTCCGTCTGTTTCTCTACATACTTTTTTAACCTGCTTTCACCCTGTTCTTCAATGGTCAGGACCCCCACAGAGCAGGTATTATTTAGGTGGTGGATGATTCTCAGCACTGAGGTGACACTGACATGATGGTGGTGTGTTAGTGTGTGTTGTGCTGGTATGAGTGGATCAGACACAGCAGCGCTGCTGGAGTTTTTAAATACCGTGTCCACTCACTGTCCACTCTATTAGACACTCCTACCTAGTCGGTCCACCTTGTAGATGTAAAGTCAGAGACGATCGCTCATCTATTGCTGCTGTTTGAGTCGGTCATCTTCTAGACCTTCATCAGTGGTCACAGGACGCTGCCCACGGTGCGCTGTTGGCTGGATATTTTTGGTTGGTGGACTATTCTTAGTCCAGCAGTGACAGTGAGGTGTTTAAAAACTCCAGTAGCGCTGCTGTGTCTGATCCACTCATACCAGCACAACATACACACACACACCACCACCATGTCAGTTTGTTTTTGAGTCTGGGTTTCTCCACACATGTTAAGGAGGTTTTCCAAAAGTATTTGGACACCGGACCATGAACCTGTTTTACATCTCAGTTTGGTTACATTATTGGGGGAATAAATACAGAAGTGATTCAGTATTTAGAGTGAAACACTGTTATCCAGCTACTCTGATGGTATTTAGGACGGGCTGTAAAGGTGTTTATTTTACCGTATGAATTCAGCTCTTTTATTACCCCATAAAATCATAAAACCACGCCGCTCATCTCTTTATCTCTTTCCTCTAACGCCTCTTTCAGCAGGTGAACTCGTGGGAGCAGGTGCTTTGCGGGAAGACGGAGGAGCAGCTCGTGCCCGCCGAACCGACGCACAAATACCTCAACAGCTTTTGCTCGCGCACGCTGGTCATGTAGGGGGACGGGAGAAGGGAGACGGAGCGAGAAGACAATCGATCCGCAATAAAGGAAAGAGATGAAAAACAAAAACACTTCATGGCCGCTCCTCGGTTGGAGGCGGGTCACCGTGGTACGTAATTTGGGAGAGGCGTCGAGTCGTCAGTCGGATGTCAGGCAGCCAAAGAAATGTTTCGTTTTGTCTTGTTTGTTTTTTTTTTTTACTTTTTTAAATTTGTCATCTTTTATATTAATATTGTATTATATATTTTGTATTATATGATGGGAAATGAACTGTCTATGAGGGCTCTAATTGTATGGATTTTAATATAAATAACAATTTGTAATAATTTATTATTTTGTATTAAGAATAATTTACAATGCCGGGCACCTTCGTCAGTGTTGGACCCCAGTATTCGTGCCTCCTGCTAATCTAATCAATCACTGAGTGCGTGTTAACAGTAACGGTGCACGGCCACTCGAGCGTTTCCTCGCTGTATTCCGCCTCGCTGTCCTGGGTTCGGTTATGGCAAATCGAAAGCGTCGTGTTGGTTTTCCTCACAACTGACGCGGTTACGACCTCTGCTGACCGATCGATGGTGCCTGCACTGTGAGACGGGGGATAACGGAGATCAGTGCATGACTCTCTATTCGCGATATGGATCTCCATACGAACCCACTCTGCCTCGGTACTGCACACATGTCGGAGGGGGCGTGTGTTAGACACGGCTCTCCTTGATCAAAGTGGAAGTCAGGAACAGAAGAGAGGAAGCGACACGCAATCAGGGAATTGGATACGATTCGATTGTGAAGTGCTGTTCTTTTTTTCTTGCCATCTGACCTAACTGATGCAATTACGACCTCTGCTGGCCGATCGATGGTGCCTGCACTATGAGACGGGGGGTAATAGAGATCGCTGCGTGACTCTCTGTGCGCGATACGGATCTCCATACAAACCTGCCTCGTCTCGGTACTGCACACATGTCCCAGGGGACGTGTGTTAGTCACGGCTCTCCTCGGTTAGAGTGGAAGTCTGCAGCAGAAGAGAAGAAGCAAAATGCAGTCTGGGAATTGGATACGACCCGATTGTGAAGTGCTGTTCTCCTTTTCTTGCTGTCTAACACAACTGACGCGATGGATGGCGCTACGCAATGAGACTGGGGATAATGGGGATCAGTGCGTGACTCTCCGTGCGCGATACGGATCTCCATATGAACCCGCCTCGGGAAGCATGTGGTAGACACGGCTCTCCTCGGTCAGAGTGGAGGTCAACTCAACATCAGACGAGAGGAAGCGAAATGCAATCTGGGAATTGGACACGACTAGATTTCGCGACTGCCAGACCCGACAGCATCACGAATACGGCGAGGCACGATCACGAGTGGGCGTGCACCACGAGGAGTGTATCGTTCAAGCATTATCACGATTTACACCCTGTAGCCCAGCAGTGCTGCCTTACAAAAATAAACCAAACACAGAATCACGTCTAGGGCTTAAATCGACCCGGACGTGATCCGAACACAGACTATGCACACAAGTGCATGACTCTCTCAGATCAGAGTACAAGTGCCTTATAGCTCACATGACCAAGTTTTAAATAAATGATGTGGCCTTACGAAGGCGCTCCACATTTCAGTAGTGTTGCCATTTCAAGAGAGTGAACCAATCAAAGCCTGTAATGTCAGGCACGATTTAAACGTAGCTACAATTTCAAGTGAACAAAATAAAAAGTATTGGTGTTCAGATCGTTTACCTAAAGTTTACCGAGCATGTTTTCATATCAAGGCCTGAGTGACCAAAAAAAATTTAACCCCGACACATTTCTCCGACTGGAATTTCATTAGAACACTGGTTTCATGGTTTGTTTTGTAACCTAGCGTGTCGATGGTATTCACAGTTTTGCAAACACTGTAATTCTTGTTTTTTATGACTAGTTGCTTTGTGTTTTTGATATCGCGATGTACTTTTGATACCGAGACTGTTGTGGCCAATCAGAAACATTCAGCAGTGACGTTTTTTGGTAAATCGCTGCCTTGTTTTGTATTAGTTATAAGTACAAACACTTTTTTATACTTTTTCTACAGTTTTGATATGATTTTTACTACCATGTGAATAAAGTGTGTTTTGGAACTTTTTGTCTTCTGTATTTGTTCTTTCTGTTGGGTTTATTCATGATAAAATACCTATGTTTTAAACTAGCGCTTAAGGTACTTGACAAATAATCAGATGGTCACTGGTTTAAGCCCCAGGTTGCTGCTGTTGGGCCCTTTTTAAAAAACCCTTGTATATTTATTGATACTTTTTACATTAGTATAAAAGAAGGTCCTGGGTTTGATCCCCAGGTGGAGCGGTCCGGGTCCTTTCTGTGTGGAGCATGTTCTCCCCGTGTCCGCGTGGGTTTCCTCCAGGAGCTCCGGTTTCCTCCCACAGTCCAAAGACTTGCAAGTGAGGTGAATTGGAGACACTAAATTGTCCAGGACTGTGTTTGATATAAACTGATGAATCTTGTGTAATGAGTAACTACCGTTCCTGTCATGAATGTAACCAAAGTGTAAAACATGACGTTAAAATCCTAATAAAATAAATAAATATTTATTATTATTTACCGTTATGTTTTAAACTAGCGGTTAAAGTACTTGACAAATAATCAGATGGTCACTGGTTTAAGCCCCAGGTTGCTGTTGGGCCTTTTTGAAGAACCCTTGTATATTTATTGATACTTTTTACATCAGTATAATTAGGGGTCATTTTGAGCATATTTGAATATATCTAATATCTAATATACACTATATTCACCTCTCAAAGTTTGTCTTGTCCGGGTCCTTTCTGTGTGGAGTTTGCATGTTCCCCCCATGTCCGCGTGGGTTTCCTCCGGGAGCTCCGGTTTCCTCCCACAGTCCAAAGACGTGCAAGTGAGGTGAATTGGAGACACTAAATTGTCCATGACTGTGTTTGATATTAAACTTGTGACCTGATGAACCTTGTGTAATGAGTAACTACCGTTCCTGTCGTGGATGTGACCAAGGTGTAAAACATTGTGTAAGGCATTTTGAGCATATTTGAATATTTGAGGATGACACGCCTCTCTAATATACACTATATGCACCTCTCAAAGTTTGCTCATGTTAGTGAAACATTATGCGTCCAGTAGAGTGATAAATTACAAGAAAAACAAACAATAACAGTCTCAGTAATTGGACATATGTGAGAAAACTGGGACATTCAAACTCCACACAAAAAGGACCCTGGCTGCCCAGCATGGGAATCAAACCTAAGCCCTTTTCACTGTGAGATGACCATGCCACCCCTGAATAATGTAACTGCTCTCACTATTTTTAGGCAAAGATTCAAAAACAACACAAGTCCTAGTACATGGTTTCTATTATTCTATACATATGTAGTATTTTAGTTAGCCCTCATGCCTTGGGGAAGAGTCACCCTGGAAGAAAACACTCCCATAAAATAAAAACGTTGCTTTTGTGTCCTTAAAACTACTTTTTTACTATTTCTCTTGCCATTTTGATAGAAAATTGAATCATTTTTATATTATGTACCACAAAGCATGATGGGATGTCACGTGCTTAATTATAATCTGCAGTTCACCTGCACTCATTATGTCTCGTTTACATTTACGGCATTTAGCAGATGCTTTTATCCAAAGCGACTTACAGTACTGTGACAGTATACTGTCTAAGCAAGTGAAGGTTAACAACCTTGCTCAAGGGCCCAACGGTGGCAACCTGGCAGTGGAGGGTCTTAAATCAGCGCCCTTTCGATTACTAGTCCGTATGTAAGTGTAGATGCAGATACTGTAGGTAGACGTTCTATTGCATCTCCTGTAAATGACACTGTGCAGGGGCGTAACTACCGGGAGGGCAGGGGGGGCAGGTGCACTTGGGCCCATGGTGTGGGGGGCCCTCCACAACATGATTTCAATATATATACACAGTACATACTGTATATATAGTGCTGATAGACTGATCAGAGATGACAGATGAAGCCGTATTCGTGTTTAAACTTTGATTAGGAGAACATCACAACACACTGCATATTAAGCTATAAAAGCTCTCTCACCCTCCACAATCCAGCGTAGCTTCTACACATGCAAATGCCTTTAACTGTTTTCCCTCCAGCACCGGACTGTTTTATCTCATCATGGACCGCTGAACCTCATAATGGTGTCAAAATTCATATGTAGGCACGGACACACCCACACCAGACAAAATAAGTATTATATACTGTATTATACACCGATCAGCCATAACATTAAAACCACCTCCTTGTTTCTACACTCACTGTCCTTTTTATCAGCTCCACTTACCATATAGAAGCATTTTGTAGTTCTACAATTACTGACTGTAGTCCATCTGTTTCTCTGCATGCTTTTTTAACCTGCTTTTACTCTGTTCTTCAATGGTCAGGACCCCCACAGGAATAGCTGCAAAGTGTGTGTGTGTGTGTGTGTGTGTGTGTGTGTGTGTTGATGCTTGGTCTCCTGAGTAAAAAACCCTTTCCTGTGTGGCTCTCAGAGACGGAGGCCTGGCTCAGACCAGGGTCTAAATTTACAGCTGCTCAGCTCTCACATCCCCCCCGCCCCCCTGTGTGGCCACCTGCCTGCCAAGAGCCACCCCCCCCCCCCCCCCTCCCTCAAAAAAAAAAAAACCCCAACTACAGAAATATATATACAGTATACACACACAGAGGTGCTATACTGGGAATCAGAGAACGACCCATTATCCACCACCCATCACTCTCTGCATCCCAACTCTGCGTAGTTTTTATTTGTAAAGATCAAGAATTGCAGCTGCCAGTGCAATGAGTAAAAAGGGCAGAATTAGGAGCCGCCATCACACTAAGACGAGTGATCCGTTAAAGAAAAAACAACATAAATTGTTTGCTGAGTGTTGAGCTACTACAAGCTTCCAGAACAGCTTTAATTTGACTCAGTATCAATTCTGAGTCCTTGTAATTTTGCTGAAGTTGTCCTAAAGATAGTACCTGAACTGTTCCTGACTGCATGTCTGTGGAAACTCCACACAAAAACACCCTGACTGCCCAGTATGGGAATGAAACCCAGGCCCTTCTGGCTGTGAGGTGACAGCGCTACCCACTGTGCACACCAGCGCCGAGATTCTGAACTCCTCGGCGTTGCCACCGGTCGGCTGGGTGCCATCTAGCGGGCATGATTGGCAGTGCCTGCAGCAGACACGTGTCTGCTAGGGCGGGATGACCGGACTATGTGGGTGGGGTCTGCAAACGCTGTGTAAGGACCCTGATTGGCAGGTAGAGAGGTGCCTGTGCAGAATGCATGGGTGAAAAAGGGTTCCGCTAAGGGCTGCGTGTGGGTCGGAGGAGGCGTGAGCAACAATATACCCACCTTGACTGCAGGGATCCCCCACTACACTACAATAAATTGGGATAAAATAGACAAAAAAAGCTGGGGGGCAGAGTGGGGGACACTGTCCACAGTCAAGCAAGCTTTACATGGCCGTGAGCTCAGAGGCTTCTGTGTAAGAAAGAAATCCCTGATCCGTCTTCTTCTACGTTCGTGTAATAAAGAGTGAACAGAAGGTAAAGAATAAGATCGTTCGTTTTATTGTTCTCAGCTGACTATTGTTTTATTAGGTGAGGGGAAAAAAAGAAGAGAGGAAAAGTGAGAGAGAAGATAAAACCTGTACGCTGTGGGTTCGAAACGGAAAGGCCTGTCGATCAAGAGACGCGAGCAGACTCTCAGAATGTGAGCAGAGGCTCGGCGAGGCCTCGTACACCTGCTATCTGTCTGAGAACCAACCAGAGAGAAAATAAAGAGGGATAACAAGGGGGGTGAGAAGCCCTAACCCAGAGTGACACGAATAACAAAAACACAGGTGCAAACACACACACACACACACACACACACACACACACACACTCGTACCCGCATATGTTCACAAATATAAACACTCACACACTCAGCCTCGACGTTGGAAACGTGGTCTACACAACTTTCCAATCTCGTAAACGACGTCACTGAAGCCGGTCAGATCTTCTCCGATCAGCACTCACACACTCACACACACATCCTTTAACATCACACCTGCTAAAATCATTCATTTTCCCCCTCGTTTTTCCACCCATCTTTTCCAAAAACCGATTAATCTAGATCAGAACACGTGATCTGGGGCGAGTTCTCATTCAGAAAAACACCAGCTGTGGAACCCTAACCCTCCTCACGTTTCCTAACACTTTACACACAACATCATATTCAAAACTCTCTCTGCCGGTTATGATGAACTTACATTTATCCTGCGATGATTTAGTCATGGTGGCTCGGTAGGAAGCACTGTCACCTCACAGCAAGAAGGTCCTCGGTTTGATCCCCAGGTTTGCATGTTCTCCCCGTGTCTGTGTGGGTTTCCTCCGGGAGCTGCGGTTTCCTCCCACAGTACAAAGACCTGCAAGTGAGGTGAACTGGAGATACAAAATTGTCCATGACTGTGTTTGACATTCAAGACGTGAACTGATGAATCTTCTATAAGCAGTAACTATCGGTCCTGTCATGAATGTAACCAAAAGTGTGTAAAACAGGACGTCCTAATAAATAAATAATACATTTAGTCATTAAATCATTTTTATTATTAGCCGCTTGGTTCTGGTTTGGGTCCAGTGCCGCCCGAAAACACGGAACGCGAGGAAGTCGTTTACACTGGACCTTACAACTTGCCTCCACTAACACCACTAACACCCAGCAAACACCCCGGACAGGTTGCCCATCCATCACAGGGCACACACACACACAAACACACACTTAAGGCAGTTTCTAGTAGCTCCAATAATTCTGACTGCATGCTTTTGTACTGTGGGATGAAACTGGATCGTCTGGAGGAAACCCACCCAGACAGAGGGAGAACATGCAAACTCAACACAAAAAGGACCCTGGTTGCTTGGACAGGGAATCGAACCCAGACGCTTCTTCCTGTGAGGTATGCCACCTATATGGGACAAAGTTGATCCAAAATACTCTTGCCATCACCATAACTTAAACCATCATGTCTATTACTATTGAGGTTTTATTATCAGGTTAAATGAAGCTGATTTGCTCAGGTCAGTGTTTTACTTATTTAATTACGCTTCAGTTATTTGTATATCTTGTCAAGCGTCTCTTTCAGACGGATCCGGAGAGCTTCTCTTGAGGAAGCAGTGAAAAGCGCGGGCCCGGCCGAGCTGCTGTTGAGTCAAGACTTTACGATGTGTTTCTAAAACAGACCATCGTTCATTCGACCTGTCACAATAAATTATTAGCAGGATGTTGCAGAAGCAGCACTTTTCCCCCTGTGCTGCGTGAACCCACCCCCTTTCTCTCAAACACACACACACACTAAGACATTCGCAAACATGCACACAAATACACACCCTATACCCCCGCCCCCCTCACACACACACACAGAGCCAAGAACTGTGAGAAGATTACAATAGGCCGATTTCCTCTGTGGTCAGGTCCACTGTCCACACCCCACCCTGCTGGCAGGTACACTGCTGCTGAGTGCCCATGATAAGCGCCTGTGTGTGTGTGTGTGTGTGTGTGTGTGTGTGTGTGTGTAGAAGCTGAAAATGTGCATGGTGTGACTGTTAAACAATAAAAAAACAATGACAGTAAATGCTGACACACATCTGCTATTGTAAGATCTTGAAATGTGATGCACAAGCATCACAGCTTAATCCCACCGGCATTGTGAGGGTGTGAACGCACCCCAGCAGTCACCGAGGAATCACAAAACACACTTCATAACCTCCAAAACACTTCTATACGTGAAGGCAGTGCAACATATTTATAATATAAAATAAACCATATGGTCAAAAGCATTTGGACGCCTGACTGTGAGGTTGTTTGACTCCAGCTTAATTTCAGGGCTGTTGAGAGGGGCTGAGGTCAGGACTGGAGCTTCTGAAGTCATGCTGGAACAGGGAAGGACCTTCCCTAAACTGTTGCTGCATAGTTGGAGGCATATAATTTCCTTCATGTAACTCATTTATTACACCTGTTAGCAGTTGCTGTGGCTGAAACACATCAATACCAAAATTAGAAGAGTGGTGTCCCAATATTTTTGCCCATATAGTGTAATTCATAATTAATTGATTGTCCTGGTCAGGGTCGTGGTGGGTCGTGGGGTAAACACTCCCGACAGAGACCAGTGTGTCAGGATGATGAGTGAAGCCTTTTGTTTGGGGCGCGCACGTGTTTACCCTACATACAACTCACCGTCATCCTGCTCTTTATCTCCGGACGTCGATAAACACAGAGGGTTCTGATCTAAGACACTATTCAAGATGGGAAAACAGAAGGGATCGATAAAGCTGACCGAAGCAGGATCGACAGGGACGATCACTAAGACATCGTCAGCTTCACAAAGGCTAAATGAATTCATTGAGGAAATATGGATGACCTGTTGTAAAAAGCACAACACCTGGACCCCTGAGTAATGTCCAGAATAACACAATTTAACTTTCATCTGAACAAGATTACAGTATGATTAAAGGAAACCAAAGGACTTCAATCCGAAACGTCTGCTGAACTATTAAGTATGTCAAAGAGCAGGACAGGACCAGGTGCACCTTATGGCGTCAATAATTAAAGACCCATACATACCGCTAAAAGGTCTGATGGGACAGTGGTCTATTACACTAGCCCACCACTATCATCCATTTGGGCGTCTACACAGATATGATTGGTGATGTCTGGGGTGGCTGAAGCCTTGTGATGGATTGATGCCCTGTGTTTCTGGTGTTTCCAGGTGAAACCACACCCACCTCAACCCTGACCAGGTTAAGGCTGTTAAAGAAAATGCAGTGAAAAGGAAAACGAACACACAGTTTAAATGATTCTACATTACATTTATGGCATTTAGCAGATGCTTTTATTTATTTATTTATTTAACGTGGCTTACACTTGTGACCTTATATAATATATAAAAGCAAATGAGGTATAAGGGCCTTGATTAAGGGCCCAACATGAGGATTGAATCAGCAACTTTCTGATTACAAGCCCAGTACTTCAACTCTAAGCTACTACTACCCTGATATCACTAAATGTACACATTCGTATACATTTAATTCAACATTATGAAAGATGTAGAGTGCAGACTATAAAGTAGATCTTCACCTTCTATAAACTTTTGCTCGTTTAACAAACTCTTTCAGTCAAAACAAGTGAGGCCGGATACATTCCCATCACAGCCGAGACTCTGAGGTTAAAGGTTACTCAAGATCCCAACCATAGGCAAACGTGGTCAGACAAATAGTTTTGCTCAAGTGGCTGATTGAGTCCATCACAACTATGAAGCCACCGCTTCCTCATTTGCATCAATTCATCTGAAATATTAACTCATCAAATGAGCCGGTTTTAAAGATGAACTCCAAAGCAGAGCTCCTGGTACTATGTGCTCCTGGTACTATGTGCTCCTGGTACTATGTGCTCCTGGTACTTTGTAATCGTCCCATGGGGGTATTTAATTTAAGAGTTTTTAGGGTAAAACTAGGACCAGGCTTTTCATGGTTGAGACAAGACCAAAACGGACTTTTAATGTTATGAACCAAAACTGAAGCTTTTGATGTTCATGACGAAGTCTAAAACCATAATTGTGGTTGAGCGCAAGACATTTAATACTGAAGAGCAGGACAAAACTGAGACAAAACTAAGACTTTAAACTGTTAAGACCAAGACAAGACAAATACAGCGGGACCTTGAAACAATTGGTTCTGGGAGTGACGTTGAGTTTCAAGGTATTTTTTCCTATAAGGATGTTTGGGAAACCTGTTAATGTGTTCCATGGTCCTGTATAAATGCATATATTTTAGTCTAATGTAAAATAATAAGGTTGTTTTGACACTTATACATTGAAAATAACACAAATATAATATTTAAAAAAACACTGAAATAAAAATAAAAATGAAGCTCGAGCTGTAACACAAGTATAAAAGGGAAACGGAGGAAAATCCAGATAAACACAGGTACATGTGGAGCTTTCAGAGTGAATCTGACGCTTATTCCACACAAATGCATATTCGTCTCATATTCGCACTTTGATGACGTTTTACAGCTCCAGCAGCCGAGCGCTGAACAAAGTGGCTGTTCATTGTTAATTTGAAATTAAATAAATACATACAGACTAAACATGTTGAGTTTTAGGGAAACATTGAGTTTAAGGGTACAAATTTCTCGAGTTTCAAAGATTTTGAGTTTTAGCGTGAGTTACAAGGTACCACAGTACTTTAAATGGCTAAGAATAAAACAACATAATTTTTAAAAGTTGAGACCAAGACAAGACAGGATAAAGAAGCTCTCAGTGTGGCAATGTTTAATTAAATGACACGGTTGATTAAATGAAATAATAATACAGTTTTATTATGAAAACATAGTGGAATTATTTAAATGTACTTTTATTGTAATGATGTGGTATTTAGGTAAAAGAAAAAAAAACATTTGGAGACTTTTGTTGGAGATCTGGGCCAAGACAGAACAGCCCTGGGTCTCAACAGTCTCATGACTTAAAGGCAGATCCTTATCACTGTCCAAACACGGTTATTTTCTTTTCTTTCTTTTGCTTTATTGTGTATATCCCGAGGCTCCTTTTACTCCTCATCTACCTTTATTAGAACTTCCTGATTCTACGTCCTGCTTCCTTCTCCAGCGCTTCACAGCAGCTTTCCAAGTTTGCAACATTTTCCACTTTTTCCTGCTGTGGAAAACGTCACAGTCTCAGTGTGAGCAGAGAAAGAATCAGTACTGATCGTACCAGCTTCATCCAGAGCGACTGTAAACACAATCACATGCATGTTAATGTCTGTAAACACTGTCACTAATTATTGTAGCTACAAATACTGTCTGTAAACAGTGTAGCTACAAATACTGTCTATAAATACTCTTGCTGTAAACAGTGTAGCTATAAATACTGTCTATAAATGGTATCTATAAATACTGTCTATTAATAGTGTAGCTATGAATACTGTAGCTATAAATACTGTCTTTAAATGTTATCTATAAATACTCTAGCTAGAAACACTGTCTATAAATACTGTCTATTAATAGTGTAGCTATAATTTCTGTAGCTATAAATACTGTCTATAAATGTTATCTATAAATACTATAGTAAGAAATACTGTCTATTAATAGTGTAGCTATAAATACTGTCTATAAATGTTATCTATAAATACTATAGTAAGAAATACTGTAGCTATAAATACTGTCTATAAATAGTGTAAGTGTAATTTCTGTAGCTATAAATACTGTCTATAAACAGTGTAGCTACAAATACTGTCTATAAATAGTGTAGCCATAATTTCTGTAGCTATAAATACTGTCTATAAATGTTGTCTATGAATATTGTAGCTAGAAACACTGTCTATAAATACTGTCTATAATTGTTATATATAAATACTGTAGTAAAAAATACTGTCTATTAATAGTGTAGCTATAAATACTTTCTATAAATAGTGTAGCTATAAATACTGTCTATAAATGTTATTTATAATTACAGTAGTGAGAAATATTGTCTATTAATAGTGTAGCTGTGAATACTGTCTATAAGTACTTTCACTGAATAGTAGGGCTATAAATATTGTAGCTATTAATACAGTAGTGAGAAATACTGTCTATTAATAGTGTAGGTATAAATACTGTCTTTAAATAGTGTGGCTATAAATACTGTCTATAAATGTTATCTATAAATACTGTAGTAAGAAATACTGTCTATTAATAGTGTAGCTGTGAATACTCGAGATAAAAATACGGTCTATAAATCCTGTCTTTAATTGTGTGGCTATAAATACTGCAGCTACTAATACTGTAGCTTCCTATATAAAAACCAAGCATTTCTAGTTAGGGAACATCAGTATAATGTAAGCGAGATCAAGTTACAGAGAGGTGGGTGAGAATATGGTTAACCAGGTTAGATAAACTAAATGTATCTTGAAAGAAGAAATAAAATAATATAATCTGTTTCTACTAATAGCTTTTTTACTCAGTTAATAAAACCCTGGTGCTTTCAGGTAAACTGTATTGAATGTATCGTTGTTTTTATTTGTACAGGTCACATTCTTCTGAGAAAGTCATTCATTTCTTTCTGTAATTGAGGTCTAAAACAATTGAATTTTGTATTATTATAATGAGAATCTTTTTTTATTATAATGAAGTCCTAAACACTGACCTTTTATTGAGGCTTGGAATGTCTGTCGTTTTTAAGATGTTTTTCTAATTTTCTGATAATGTCTACAATTTGAAGATAATGTCTCTCACTGTGGTTCTGTGGAGTCCTAGTCATTGTATACCTTTCAAAACTGATTCCTTTAAACCACCTTATGTTCTCGGATCTCAAGGAATTACCTTCAATAAATGTTTAGTAAATCAACCATTTAAACCTGCGAGCTTCAGATACTTCATCGTTGTGCTTTAAAAACCCTGTTGTGTTTTTACTTCAGTTACACAATAAGTTTTTCACACCTCTGTTTATAGAGAGAGGGACTGAGGTAACAGATCCTGTGTGTATGGTTGAAAGTTCGGCATCCACGTCCTCATCTTAACCTCTGCAACAGGACGAGTAAAGAGAGCCAGACGTGGTCTGATACTGACAGTAAACCCACACTGATTACAGAGATAACACGAGAGAGAGAGAGAGAGGGGTACACAGGAGAAGAAAGCTGGACAGAGAGTTGGAGAGCAGGTCGTGTGTTAGGTCTGATTAGCCAGAGATTAGGATGAGCTTCCATGTGCATTCGTTTAAGAGTTCGTTTAACAGTTTGTTCATGAAAGAACAAAAAAATACATGGGGACGCGTGTCAGAGCCTGATAATGATTGATGCATGAGCAAAACAACCTGCTCAGACCCCAAAATAGGTCGAAAAAGTAACAGTCAGTGTCCAAAAACAAAAGCAACACAGAGATGATCAACAGACGACAAGTGTGATGGGTTAGATCGTCGTCGAATAACTCGTCTGTCCTGTAAACACTCATCCATAAATAAGATCTCTGTACACGAGGCTCTGTACGCACCCTCATCCAAAATAAATCTCATAGTGGAACATGTACACAAAGAAATAAAGTATTAAGCTTATAATTTAAATTATTCTGGGTAAAGCCTTTCATTTTATTTGGGTTTTGATATCCACCTTGGTAACAGACGACCTGCCCTATTTATATGAGCACAGAAAACTGACCAGCTATAGTCTGGTCAGTTATAATCGTCATTAAATAAATAAATGGTTCATCAATATGAATTGTTTAACAAATGGAATAACTGTACATAAATATAAATAACTTAATTACATGTGGTCAGAATGGCAGTGTGAGTAAAAAGTTGAATCTTTAAAATAAGACTTACATACAACGTAATTACCAATTAATACTAGAAAGTATTAATATTAGGCTCATTGGGTAGCACTGTCGCCTCACAGCAAGGTTCGATCCCCAGGCGGAGCGGTCCGAGTGCTTTCTGTGTTGAGTTTGTATGTTCTCCAAGTGTTTGTGTGGGTTTCCACAGTCCAAAAACATGCAGTCAGGTTAATTGGAGACACTGAATTGCCCTATAGGTGAATGGGTGTGTGTATGTGTGTGTGTGTGTGTGTGTGTGTGTCTGCCCTGCGATGGACTGGCGCCCTGTCCAAAGAGTTACTGTGTGCCTTGTGCCCATTGAAAAGCTGGAATAGGCTCCAGCACCACGACCCTGATTGGACAAGCGGTTTTGATCTAGTGATTCAATGGAAAAGATCAGACCCAGGAAACACTGGATGCAAGGCAGGAACACCCTGGACAGGGCGCGATTTCAGACAGCCGACCATGTCTGTGTAGACGGCCAGACGGCGGATAGCACAGCTGAGATTAGAACACCAGATCTCAGTGATGGTGGGCTAGTGCAACAGACCACTGCACTATTTAAGATTTAAAATAAAAACCTTTCAAATATTAATAGTATTTAATAAAGAAAATATAGATAAATAAATAAAGGGTCAATGACGTGTAGTACATATTAAATTAAATGAATATTTAGTTAGTTATTTAGTTAGTATATTAAAAACTGAGTGTAGCTCTTAAATGTGTATTTAGTTTCACCCTGAACAACACCTGGGACACACACACACACACACACACACACACACACCCATACACACCATAAACAGGTGAACATCAGAACTGGAATCACCATTATTATCCCTGGAGGAAGCTGATGTAGCAGATCCAATCCCCTTCACTTCTACACCCATCACCCGGCAGTCATCACCCATCACCCGGCACTGGAATCCCTGGGTGCAATTCAGTAACACACCCAGGGCAGGATGCCAGTCCATTACACAGACACGGCCTGTCACGTCTGTATGTAGATGTCTGAACGGTTGATAGTGCTGCTTGGGGTTCAAACCCTGGATCCCAGAGGTACTGGGTTAACGTAATTTACTGAAACTGAAGATAAATCTGATTAAAGTTTAGTACCATTAGACACCAAAATCTGATTTGATTGGTTATTTATCAGTCAAGAGTATTGATGACAATATTCGTATTAGACGACTCTGAGATTTGAACACAATGGGCAGCACAATGATTATTTACCCTCCGAATTCAAAAATAACAGAGTCCTTTATTCCATCTATTATGATTCCCATAATGCCGATCGCTTGCCCGTATGCGCCCCACTGAAAGATCTGACTTTACACCGAATCGTTTGATGTATTGTTGTTTATTGTGGATTTCTGAGAGGTGTGCAGAAGCGCTCGAGCTCAATCTGCTCGCAAAATAAATACGAGCCAGAGGGAAGCTTTGACTTCCCACATGGGGAGGCTGTGTTTGTTTGTGAGTGCGCGTAGGCGTGTTTGAATGTGATTCGCCGCGGCGGCGCGGCTCCATTCACCTGGTGAAATAGAGCAGAATGAATAGAGTAAATGGAGGCCATTATTTAAGCAGATACACACTCCCGCCACGCTCGTCTCAGGTCCCGCCGCATTCACACACTCGCACACGGCCTTCACCCGGGGACCCCCGCGACCTGCTGCTGGAGCGTCCTTCATTATCTCTAAATGATGCTGACAGCAACCCCTGACTAAAAGCCCCCCCACAAAACATACACACACACAGACACACACTCACACGCTTACAGGTTTTGAATCAATATAAATCTCTGTATTGTGTGTATATACTGATCAACCATAACACCAAAACAAACCACCTCCTTGTTTCTACACTCACTGTCCATGTTATCAGCTCCACTTACCATATAGAAGCACTTTGTTGTCCAGCGCTGCTGGAGTTTTTAAATATCGTGTCCACTCACTGTCCACTCTATTAGACACTCCTACCTAGTTGTTCCACCTTGTAGATGTAGTCAGAGACGATCGCTCATCTATTGCTGCTGTTTGAGTCGGTCATCTTCTAGACCTTCATCAGTGGTCACAGGACGCTGCCCACGGGGCGCTGTTGGCTGAATATATTTGGTTGGTGGACTATTCTTAGTCCAGCAGTGACAGTGAGGTGTTTAAAAACTCCAGCAGCGCTGCTGTGTCTGATCCACTCATACCAGCACAACACACACTAACACTCCACCACCATGTCAGTGTCACTGCAGTGCTAAGAACGATCCACCACCTAAATAATACCTGCTCTGTGGTGGTCCTGTGGGGGTCCTGACCATTAAAGAACAGGGTGAAAGTCAGTCAGTAATTGTAGAACTACAAAGTGCTCCTATATGGTGAGATAAAAGCTGATAAAATGGACAATGAGTGTAGAAACAAGGAGGTGGTTTTAATGGTCGGTGTATATGTGTATATATAAAAAGAATCAAGCTTTTCTATGGTCTGAATGATTTCTGATTATTCCTGAGAAAGTGAATGTGTGTGTGTGTGGGTGGGTGTGACCTGGGGATTCCTGAACACCTGTAGATTGATAAGAGTTATCTCTAACTGTTTTCGCCCGTAATAACCTGACCCCCGCCTTTCTTCTGGGTAAACAGAGCAAAATCCTTATAAAATACATCCAGGTTTGGGTCGCAGCGGGTCTGGCTCATCCAAAAACAGTGAGCACTGTTGTGTGGAAATGTCAACTGATTGCCTCACACACAAATTTACTCACCAGCTTCTATATGTAAGAGTTTTGGACTGAAATACCCAAACAGATGTGTCAGGATCATTCAAACATCCTCACACACAGTAACTGGAGATAAAGCTCGCTCGGACCCACGTCTCTGCCAACTGTAAAATAATTACCACAATAATAACATCAAATAAAATTAAATGTTAACACTTTTTTACATTGCCCATTATTCTCAGCTCTCCAGACACAGTTTTACTGGAGTCATTTCTGCATTTGATCTGTTAGAAATCATACAGAATGTATTTACAAATTGTATTGTTGTCTCTAAGCTAATGATTTGAGTATAAAGAAGACACAAACACGTTCCACAAAGTTGAATCAGTTCATCTGGACACAAGTTTGTTGCAGAGATACGTTTCGTCACTCAATACGAATGACTTCTTCAGTCTGACTGAAGAAGTCATTCGGATTGAGTGACGAAACGTATCTCTACAACAAACTTGTGTCCAGATGAACTGATTCAACTTTGTGGATTTGTGTACCTGGATTACTGAGCATGCATCAACAGACACAAACACGTTATTTTCCATAACAGTGCGAGAGGAAACCAGAGCACGCGGAGGAAACACACACAGACACGGGGAGAACATGCAAACCCCACACAGAAAGGACCCGGACCGGACCTTTGCAGAGAGATGACAGTGCTACCCACTATAATATTTATAATATTTTATTAGTTTGTTAGGATTTTAACGTCATGTTTGATTCCATTCATGACAGCACAGGTAGTTACTGCTTACACAAGATTCATCAGTTCAATTTAATATCTTCAATTAACCTCACTTGCACGTCTTTGTACTGCTGGAGGAAACCCACACAGACACGGGGAGAACATGCAAACTCCACACAGAAAGAACCCGGACCGTTCCAACTGGGAATCAAACCCAGGACCTTCTTGCTGTGAGGCGACAGTGCTACCCACCGAGCCACCGTGCCGCCCTGTTTGAAGCTCCAGGGCATTAGTAGCCTAGTGGTTAAGGTACTTGACTAGTAATCACTGGTTCAAGCCACACCTCTGCCATGTTGGGCCCTTGAGCAAGGCCCTTAACCCTCAATTGCTTAGACAGTAATATTATCACAAATTTAACTGTAGATGGTTTTACAAACACTACAAGTATTAATTTAGTTCACAACAATCACATTTCATTTACATTTTCAGCATTTAGCAGACGCTTTTATCCAAAGTGACTTACAATTATGACTGAACACAATTTTGAGCAATTGAGGGTTAAGGGCCTTGCTCAGGGGCCCAACAGTAGCAACTTGGCAACCACATAAAGGCCGTAAGTTCCTGTTGTGTGGTTTAATGTGAGTGAGGTGCTGTGAGTAAACAAAGGATGCATGGACTGCACTGCTAGTGATGACACACGATGAGACGGGACGTGATTTCTGCTCAAGCTCCATTCAGCATACACGTCACAATAAAATAAACGCAGTTCTAATGAACGTTTTAAATCAGGACGTGTGCAGAAGTGACCCGGATCAGTTCGGACCCGGGGCTCGGCTGTATGTGCAGGCTGCTGCACTGTAAGCAAAAAGATGAAAGTGTTAGAACGACTTCACGCTCACTTTCACTCAGTGTGTGAGGACACAAATGCATACAACAAAAAGCAGAAGTGTGTGTGTGTGTATGTGTGTGTGTGTAGAGGGAAGTGACTCGCATGTTGTTTTCATTCTGTACCCCAGCACTCTTACGCTAACCACTGACAACACACACACACACACACACACACACGAGGACCTGAGCTGTGAGCGAGTGTGTTGGGAGTGTAGGTGTTAGACTGAGCCTCACTGTGGCTCCTCTTTAACAATAGCGAGCGGTCAGTGTTGAGCCTGGGATAGACGAGTTTTCTGTTCCATATTCAGAGAGAATTATGTACGAGAGAGAGAGAGAGAGAGAGAGAGAGAGAGAGAGAGAGAGAGAGAGAGAGAGAGAGAGAGAGAAGGAAGGAAGGACGAGATGTTGGAGAATGTGTGAGAAAGATATGCTGATGATTTAGCACCGCAGACACAGCAGTAAGAGAACACATGAGAGGAAACATGCGAGGAGGGTTCATTTCTCTTTATTATTAAGATTTTTTAATACAGCGTTTTACAATTAAATCCATTCATTTGTTAATACTGAGCTTACTGGCAAAACTCTACACACAAAGCCCAGCGACACTGTGTGGACTAAACTGCAAATCCTCTCATCTTTTAAAATCTGTACATGCATTCCTCACTCAAATCCGACAACCTTTAGCACATAAACACACTACACACAGAAGTATTAAATATATAAAATATGAAATACAACTTGGTGGCTTTTCTGCATAGAATTGACGTACGATTATCTCCTTCAGGTTTCAGGTCGCTTTTGTTAACGCAGCGGTTGACCGTGTTGAGTGACAACAGTTTTCTGAAACACTCCCAAACCCACGTGCCCATATTTATCACAATATCATGACGTTTTTCTAGAAATGCAGTCTAAAGGTCGTCCACATTCAACACAGGTTTCCAGCTTTGCCCTACATGGACTTGGATTTCCCAGACTCCCTGAATCTTTTCACAATATTATGTACAGTAGGCGGTGAAAGATCTTTACAATCCTGAGTTGAGAAACATTCTTTTTGGAGGGTTGGCACAAATTCTGTACCCATTTTGCCTGTAAAGACTGAGTGTTTGGTAGGTCCTCCTCACCTGTTACCTGTTCACCTGCTAAGTGTGGAATGTGTTTCTAAATAGTGTAAATTAAAGTAAGTATTACCACATGTGCAACATACATCTTCCACATGTAATAAGTACATTTAGATTTAAGTGTTAAATGTATTTTATGTATGTATAAAATGTTTTTTTACATACTACTTAACGATGCTTAAATTCATGCTGGTTCATGCGTTCATCTTGTCCTGTTTTATATACTTCAACAACACACTCACACACACACCTGGGGCAATTGTAGTAGCTCCAATGAACCTCACTGCACGTCGTTGGACTGTGGGAAGAAAACCGGAGCTCCTGCAAGAAAACCCACACAGACACAGGGAGAACATGCAAACTCCACACAGAAAAGACTGGGACCACCCCACCTGGGAATCAAACCCAGGACATTTTTGCTGTCAGGTGACAGTGCTACCCACCAAGCCATTATTATTAATGTTATTATTATTATTATTATTACTATTGTTGTTATTATTATTATTATTATTAATATTATTATTATTATTATTATTATTATTATTATTGTTATTGTTATTATTATTATTATTTTATTATTTTAATTATTGTTATTACTATTATTATTGTTGTTGTTTTGTTATTATTATTATTATTGTTATTATTATTATAATTATTATTATTGTTATATTATTATTATTGTTGTTGTTATTATTATTATTTTATTATTTTAATTATTGTTATTATTACTATTATTATTGTTGTTGTTTGTTATTATTATTATTATTGTTGTTATTATTATTGTTATTATTATTGTTATTATTATTATTATTATTATTATTGTTATATTATTATTAATATTTTATTATTAATATTAAAATTGTTGTTGTTGTTGTTATTATTATTATTATTATTATTATTATTATTTTTATTATCACAGCTGAAAACCTCCTTTGGAATTTCATGTTCCACTTCAACAGGAAAGCTAATTGAAATGATTGTTGTATTAAAAAAATTTAAATATTAATGTAGAGTTTTGCACGGCAGAAAAGTAAAAGTGACTGGAGGAGTAAGATGAAGATGATGAATCTGTACTATCACTGACTGTTATAAATTACTATCTAATGATAAAAGATGTAAAAGTGCAGCAGTCCAGATCTTCCACTGTAGCAGCATCCATTGTGAGAATTTTCCAACACATTGACAGGTTTTGCAAGGACATTTTGTAGTATTTGAATATTGAGTAGTAACCTGAACCTCCAGAACCACTTGTGAAATCATTTCTGTATTTCTGCTTTAGAGCCCAACGGTTACCTTACACAGGGGGAAGAGGTACGACTGTCAGTGCGGTGCAGGAAACTGCAATAGCTGCTGCATGGTCCATTAACTGAGAAATACTTGAGAAAGACTGTTGACAGACAAAACTATATTTGGAAATCTTCCAAACAACATCCAATCAGAATGAAGCGGTCAGACACGGTCCACTGTGAAAAGTACCAGTATGTCCAGGTCACATGTCTATAAGACAGTGAAACTTGTTCTCAAGTCCATGTTTGACATGCCAAAAATGAAAAGGGTCCCACAGAGTGATGTCAGATCAGAGTGGCAAAAACGTAATGAAATAGCTCAGAGACTGGATTATGAGTAGTCAGAGACGATCGCTCATCTATTGCTCCAGTTTGTGTCGGTCATCTTCTAGACCTTCATCAGTGGTCACAGGACGCTGCCCACGGGGCGCTCCAGCAGCGCTGCTGTGTCTGATCCACTCATACCAGCACAACACACACTAACATACCACCACCATGTCAGTGTCACTGCAGTGCTGAGAATCATCCACCACCTAAATAATACCTGCTCTGTGGTGGTCCTGTGGGGGTCCTGACCATTGGGTGAAGGCAGGTTAAAAAGCATGCAAAGAAACAGATGGACTACAGTCAGTAATTGTAGAACTACTACTAAAGAAGAAGAGAAATGTTTTTGATTGCTTGTTAATACAGAGTGTTTTGTCTTTATTTATACCGACAAGATCCCAGGACGTGATGTGTTTAGTATGCAGTGTGAAGTGTATATATGAACAGAAAGGAACTGTATATTGATATAAACAATGGTTGAATATTTTTCCTGTTGTTGTTGTACAGTGTACGAGGGAGACACTCTGTACGCTCAGTTTGTGTTCAGGACCCTCAGATGATTGATGATCGTGTTTAAAGTAACAACAAGTTAAACGACTTTAGTCTGTGTCAGCAAGTGGTATCACCTACACAAAACACACAAACACTCGAACACAAAGCATAGAAAATACACCCTGTACCCCCCCCCCCCCCCCCCCCCCCCCCAAAAAAAAAAAAACAACAACCCACAGCTCTATAAAACTGAGGGGCCACTTTTCTGGGTTACCTTTCTCATGAGTGTGTGTGTGTGTGTGTGTGTGTGTGTGTGTGTGTGTGTGAGAGACAGAGAGAGAGAGAGAGAGGCCATGGCTGGCATTATCAGAGCATTGCACTTGGACTTGGGTAATGAGACTTGGGTTGTAGACAGAGTTTAACAAAGATAAGAACCAAAACTACAAAGAGAAAGCAAGAGAGAGAGAGAGTGAGCGAGAGAAAAAGCGAATAAGTGAGAGAGCCCACTGGAAAGGATTGAAAAAAGTCGAAGCACAGAAGGTCTGAAAGATAAGACGTGCAGCTCTTGTTCTAGTCGAGGATTGAGCTGGTAAAAGTACTGAGAACATACATTTATAGCAAATTATAAATATTGTATAGTGAATTTCCTTTTCTCCTTTGGACTATAATAATAGTAGTTATAACAATAGTTATAACAATAATTTATAGTAATAATAAACATTATTTTAAAATGAAATAATAAGAATAAGAATTGTTATAAAAAATTATTACAAATAACTTTAAATATTAATAAACAGAGATAATAATAATAACTATATTAATAATAATAATGTAATAATAATACTAATAAATAAAATAAAAAATACAAGTTTATAAAAAAAAAAAAAATTATAGTAATAATAATTAATAATCATAACGAAAATGTAATATAAATAAAATAAAAATACAAATAACAGTGAAAAAGTAGTAAAATAATAGTAATAATTGTAATAAATAATAACAGTTATAACAATAATTTATCCTAATGAATACTAATAAAAAATAAAATAATAATAACAATAATATTATTAATAAAACTTAAATAATATTTAATAGTAAAAACAACAACAACAACAACAACAATAATAATAATAGCAATAATAATAACAATGGAGTGGCACGGTGGCTCGGTGGGTAGCACTGTCGCCTCACAGCAAGAATGTCCTGTGTTTGACTCCCAGACGGGGCGGTCTGGGTCCTTTCTGCGTGGAGTTTGCATGTTCTCCCTGTGTATGCATGGGTTTACTCCGGGTGCTCCGGTTTTCCTCCCACAGTCCAAAAACATGCCGTCAGATTAATTGTGTGTGTGTGTGTGTGTATGTGTGTGTGTGTATGTGTGTCTCCCCTGCAATGGACTGGCGCCCCGTCCAGGATAGGCTCCAGCAACCCCCCGCCCCCCCCCCCCCAAACACACACACACACAACCCTGACTGGACAAGCAGTTAAGAAAGTGAGTGAGTGATCATAATAGTAATAATCTGTATTTATGTAGCATGTTTCGTACAGTAGCAGTTCAACGTCTTTTACAGGACTATATTCTCTCGGATAACCTGTATTTTACTTAAGATGGGGCATTAAACCCCATCCCCAAAATATCTTTGTAATACACCCTGTTTTCTGTCAAATCTTCTCTGTGTAGGAGGAAAACTACCCTTATTTTATTAAGATGCAGGAAACATGATAAAAAGGAAGTAAAACATGGCCCTGTTGTGGTTGAACTCAAGTGTCCAGATATATTCAGTTCTACTCAGATTTGTGCCACCAGACTGACCTGTATTATTCATTACATCTGTCTTTATTTCTGTAATATTTCTATGTGCTCATTAATCCAGCGTTTAGTTCCAGTATATAAAAGCTAACATAAAAACATGCACAACAGTTTATTCCTACGACACATCAGGAATCAGACGGGTGAAGGCGTTTGCTCTGAGTGACCTTGACCATGACTCGGTCACTGGTATCAGATCACGTTTCCTCTCACCCTGATGTTTGATGTAAACATCACCTGAAGCTCCTGATCCATATCTGTATGATAACGTACGCTGGTGCTGCAGTTACTCGACCAGATCATGAATTAAGAACATAAATAACACAGTTCCTAATAAAGTGGCAGGTGAAGCTGTGTTACGGTAAAGAAAAGCTCAGAGCTTTGAACTTTATTACAAGCTTTTGTTGATAGACGTGTGTCTGCACTAGAGTTTCAAAATTAGTAGCTACTGGCACGTAAAGCACAAAGCTGATAAAGAACCTCATAGAGAGAATCATTTGTCCATGTTTTGCTGTTTGAATTGATTCTCACTTTGCTGTTTAAACAATTTCCCTTAGAAACTCTCAACAAGCTGTATTTAATATCTATTCTTGTCCATATATCCTTGTTTTTTTTTAAATAAAAATGAAAATGAGAACTTCTAAGAAGAATTGTTGAACCTTTCAGCACTAAAAATGATTATATGCTCAAATGTATATTATTGTTCCTCCTAATTACTGATTCAGGTGTTTCAGCAACACCCACCGCTAACGAGTATACCAAATCAATGATATACTGTAGAACAAACTATACACTTCAAACTTGTGGTAACAGTTTGTGGAAGGCCCCCATCCCTGTTTCAACTTTGCTGAGCCCCTGTGCACAAAGCATGCTCCATAACGACATGGTTTAAAGAGTTTGGTGAGCCCTGACCTCAACAGCGCTGACCTCAATCCCAGTGAACTGGAACACTGATCGTCGGCCAGGTCTTCTTTTTGCAAGCGTTGTTGTCCAGATTCGGTCCTCGTCAAATTTGCTCAGATCCTCGCGCTCGCCCATTTTTCCTGCTTCTAACATCAACTTTGAGGATAAAATGTTCACTCGCTGCCTAATATATCCCCCCCACTAACAGGTGCCATGATGAAGAGATAATCAGTGTTATTCACTTCACCTGTCAGTGGTCATAATGTTATGCCTAGTCTGTGTAATAATCTAATAATTTCTTGCTAATAATTTATTACTAACAGTTTCATAGATTCATTGGCGCTTCATCAAGATCGAATGCAGAATTAAATCTCCGCTTCCGTCCGCTTATTTCAATTCAGATTAACCGAATGTAAAAGATCTGCTGTCATTTAAAAGTCTGTAATTCTCATCATCAGCTTTAGTTCCAGGTAAACTTACCTTCTCACCGCTCCTTCCTGTCGACGGCCTTTCCAACACGCTACAAAACACACACAGAATTATTACACAAAATAACCGTCTCTCACCAAACCCCTTGAACAGACCTCGGTTTAAAATCGGTGACGGAGTGAGACAGAACCGCGACAGCGTGCGCGAACAGAAAACGCCGGACCGCGAGTGTCGAGGTGTTGAGTGAAGCGATGACCATCTGAACAGCAGAGAAACTAAAACCTCGACTATGCAAAACAAACCTGCAGCGCTCAGCATGTGAGCAGACTGCAACCGGTCAGCGTGGAGCATACATGGTCAGTAAAAAAAAGTAAAAGTCACTGAAAATGACTGAAAACATGCCCGGCTGTTCACACACGCTGCTAATTCATGCTTACTGTTACTGGGTTTGTTCGGCTTTTTGAAAAATGGAGGCTGAAGGTACTGAGTGCCTCCCACAACCCAATAATAGCTCATGTATTCATCAGTGTGTTTATTAGTCTGATTTATTTTGTTTGGGATTACAAGCCCTAAATACAAACAAAACTGGAATTCAGGGCAGTGGTAGCTCAGTGGTTACGGCACAGGATCAACATCTTCTGGTTCATTTACCACCGCTCTAAGGTTTCTCTGTTTGTGGAGATTGGCTCTCGTTGTGGTTTGGTGGAGTTCTAAGGTGGATTCCAATCACCCCAGTAGTTCCACTGTGTGAAGTGGACTACGTCAAGCATTTAGACATTTATAGTGAGATTACGAACCGTAGGGAGTGAAAGTGTTCAGTTGGAAGTCGTGAGTCATCACTACACAGGAAGCTGAAAATGAAATGTACCCATCAATCATTGTGTCTTGCAAGAAAGAATTATTTCAGACTAACGTCTCATTAATCATAAACACAAACCTGCTGTACATCCATAAAATCACATTTATTCTCATATTACACACAGTATCAATGCAACGCTCTGACATTCACGTGATGATGTCACGGGCCGTTCTGAATGGAGGGATTTAACCAAATAAAGTTCCTTTATAGCCGAGATCATGTGATTAGCGTGTAGGGAGTACGAGGGTGCTGCTTAGGGACCCTGTAAAATTAAATGAAACCATTCTACAACACCAGCGTGTCCATGAAAGAATGATCTGAACGATTTAGATGAAGCATCCTGGGAAAATGAGTCTGTAGAGAGTTTTGCATATCGTCCTCATGCCAGCAGGGCTTTCCTCCAGGCGCTTGGTCTCCTTCCCACCTCCTAAATACTGTGAGGGGGGTTGGACACTCTAAAGTTACCCACAGGTGTGAATTGATTTATTAATTAAATGTTTGGGGGGGGGGGGGGGGGGGGGGGGGGGTGTTCTGAAAACCTGGTGTGTCTAAAATACACATACATGATTTATGACTACAAAATCATCATCTGGTAACTGGGCCAGTACCTAAACCGCCAAGCTAGCAGTGTCCAATTAATCCACAAATCAGCAGCCCAGAGTAAATGTAAACGACATGGTGGACGTTCCTGCAACCACAAATTAATAATGTAAGATGGTGTTTGCACAGTACATGGCTTAAAGTATGTGGACACCTAAACATGAACTTGCTGAGTTATAACAAGAACCAAATGCTTTCAAAAACAAGAGACCTTTTGCTTTCATTTATTTATTTATTTATTTTTATTATGCTCAGATATTTTGCTTTTATTTATTTATTTATTGGAAATGCTCAGATCTTTTGCTGTTTGTTTATTTCTTTATTTGTCAGATATGCTCAGATATTTTGCTTTTATTTATTTATTTATTATTTGTTATTTATTTGTTAAATATGTTAAGATCCTTTGTTAATATGTATTTATTTGTTTGTTTGTTTGTTTGTTTGTCCGAGACGCTCAAGTGGTTTAATTCTCAGTGGTGCTATCAGCCAGCTGGGCATTTACATCATTTCTTTATCTGATGTATTTTGCTTTAATTATCTTTTTTTTAAGCAAATTTACTGATCTTCAATTCATTTTAGAGTAAGTTGTGTATGTTTTACAGTTCACACCATGATTGCTTTATACTCCAAAAGTATGTAAACATCTAACCAGGACATTGTTGGACATCCAGTTCCAAAATCTTGGGCAATAATATGAAGCGTCTTTGGTGCCCAATCAGTTTAGAGCATTTGTGAGGTCAGAGGCCATTGCTCTGTGCTGGATACTGGGGATCCTTCAGGTGCTCTGTGTAGGAAGGAGTTCCTTCAAACCAAACATGATAAACCACGTCTTTATGGAGCTGGATCTGTACACAGGGGAACAGTCATACTGGAACAGGAAAGGGCCTTCCCCAAACTTTTCACTTTTCACAAGTTAAAAGTCTGAAACACTGGCTGGCTTAACCAACAACAACAATCCCACACAAACCTTTTTATCTTAATGTTATAATTTCATGTTGATGAAAACCGGTTGTGTTTAGGTCATTTGAAAACGTGTTAACAGTGTGTGTCTGCTTGGACAGAACACACACACACACACACACATACACACAGCCATGCTCCGAAGCAAGATCCCTCTGTCTGCCACAACCCACCCAAGACCACAGACACACCCTTTACCACATCTCCCTAAACACACACACACACACACACACACACACTCATTAGTGATACCACACCCAAACACAGGGCATCTACACACACTGGCTTGAAATGGACAACACGCATCACACACACACACACACACACAGTGTAACTTTTTGTGTGACCTTCTGGCACATGTGATGTCCTAACCTGTTCTGGTCCATCCTGTACAGAAGTAATATGTGGTGTGTAAGATCTAGTCTTGCTCTTGATTCTATCATGAACTGTGGCACAGCTGGCACATCTGGGGTGCAACACAGCAACATGAGTCCTGAGGATCTGAGTCTTTTACTTCTCACGTCTCACTCAGGACTAACTGATATGCATCGTTGGTGTCATGTCTTGTATAAATTCAAATTCAATCCATAATATAATTCCAGAGTGTGAGCGGCCCGGATTAAATGCGGATCCTGTTTGGTCCACAGCCAGGCGTTCAGAGCCAGGTGCGCCCACCTCTGAGGAGAAATCGAGATGATTACCTTCAGAGAAGCGCAGTGACAGGAGTGTCAAGGTGTGCTGGGAAACAATGGGGTTGCCTAAGCAGCCATGTGCAGAGCTGAGACTATAAACAAAATAAGAAGGTACCACACGCACACACTTACACACACCTAAACACACACACTTACACACACACACGCACACACTTACACACACACACACACACACTAAAATGCAAATGCATTATCAAACACACATATTAGCCTTAAGGCTTGGGGGGGTTTGCAAAACAGGGCGGCATCCAGACAACCATCCAGACAATAAACGTAAGAAAAAAAAAGTTGGTGGCTCTTCTCTGGAGGGGGGGTATAATGTCCGATAATATATACAGTGTATCACAAAAGTGAATACACCCCTCACATTTCTGCAAATATTTTATTATATCTTTTCATGGGACAACACTATAGAAATAAAACTTGGATATAACTTAGAGTAGTCAGTGTACAACTTGTATAGCAGTGTAGATTTACTGTCTTCTGAAAATAACTCAACACACAGCCATTAATGTCTAAATGGCTGGCAACATAAGTGAGTACACCCCACAGTGAACATGTCCAAATTGTGCCCAAAGTGTCAATATTTTGTGTGACCACCATTATTTTCCAGCACTGCCTTAACCCTCCTGGGCATGGAATTCACCAGAGCTGCACAGGTTGCTACTGGAATCCTCTTCCACTCCTCCATGATGACATCACGGAGCTGGTGGATGTTAGGCACCTTGAACTCCTCCACCTTCCACTTGAGGATGCGCCACAGGTGCTCAATTGGGTTTAGTCCATCACCTTTACCTTCAGCTTCCTCAGCAAGGCAGTTGTCATCTTGGAGGTTGTGTTTGGGGTCGTTATCCTGTTGGAAAACTGCCATGAGGCCCAGTTTTCGAAGGGAGGGGATCATGCTCTGTTTCAGAATGTCACAGTACATGTTGGAATTCATGTTTCCCTCAATGAACCGCAGCTCCCCAGTGCCAGCAACACTCATGCAGCCCAAGACCATGATGCTACCACCACCATGCTTGACTGTAGGCAAGATACAGTTGTCTTGGTACTTCTCACCAGGGCGCCGCCACACATGCTGGACACCATCTGAGCCAAACTAGTTTATCTTGGTCTCGTCAGACCACAGGGCATTCCAGTAATCCATGTTCTTGGACTGCTTGTCTTCAGCAAACTGTTTGCGGGCTTTCTTGTGCATCAGCTTCCTTCTGGGATGACGACCATGCAGACCGAGTTGATGCAGTGTGCGGCGTATGGTCTGAGCACTGACAGGCTGACCTCCCACGTCTTCAACCTCTGCAGCAATGCTGGCAGCACTCATGTGTCTATTTTTTAAAGCCAACCTCTGGTTATGACGCTGAACACGTGGACTCAACTTCCTTGGTCGACCCTGGCGAAGCCTGTTCCGAGTGGAACCTGTCCTGGAAAACCGCTGTATGACCTTGGCCACCATGCTGTAGCTCAGTTTCAGGGTGTTAGCAATCTTCTTATAGCCCAGGCCATCTTTGTGGAGAGCAACAATTCTATTTCTCACATCCTCAGAGAGTTTTTTGCCATGAGGTGCCATGTTGAATATCCAGTGGCCAGTATGAGAGAATTGTACCCAAAACACCAAATCTAACAGCCCTGCTCCCCATTTACACCTGGGACCTTGACACATGACACCAGGGAGGGACAACGACACATTTGGGCACAATTTGGACATGTTCACTGTGTTAGGATCCGCCAGCACTTACCTTTTATTTTCAGGGTTTTCCAGCGTTTTGTTTTTCTCCGTTTTCTTTAGTTTCCCCGATCGCTTTTGTTCTTGGTGGTGGTTTGCGTTTGTTTTCCCGTTTTGCTCCCTTCTCCCCCTAGCGGCCTGGAGCGGTACTGTTTTCGGAGGTTGCTGCGGTACCAGCCAATAGATCGCTGGAGGGCGGACCCCTCACACACCTGCGCCTCATTTCTCATCTCATCAACTCCTGCATTTAAACGCCGGCTTTTCCTTCACTCCTCGCCAGATTGTCTGCTTGCCATACGGTACACAGACGGCCGTTCGTTGTGTCCTTAAGACCGTGAGTCTACTTCTTTTACCTGCTCCTCTTAACGTATTTTGTTTTTCATCGCCTCCTAGACCTTCCCCCCGTTCCTGCGTTCCTGCCGTTCCTGGTTTTCCTGTGTTCCTGTCGTTCCTGGTTTTCCTGCCGTTCCGCCGTCCCTGGTTCCCCTGTGTTCCTGCCGTTCCTGGTCATCCTGCATTCCTGCCGTTCTTGGTTCTCCTGCGTTCCTGCCATTCCTGGTTCTCCTGCCATTCCTGGTCATCCTGCATTCCGGTTCATCACTCCTGGTCATCAGTCCGCCCTGCAGTTCCCCGGCGCTTCCAGTACCGCTCCTGCCGCTCCCCTCTCGTTTTCTGTTATCTTTTTGGTTGTTTGTTTTGGTCGTTATTTATTATTTGTTTAAATAAATATCGTATTATCACTTCTGGGTTTTGTTGTTTGTGCACTCGCCTTTGGGTTCCCCCCTAGTCCTTGGTGGGTTATTAACTAACCCTAACAGTACAATCTGGCCACCATGGAACCCACGGGTGCACAAACGGGTGGGGACCTGACCGTTGAGGAGATCCTTACCCGCCATAACCAGATGCTGGGGACACTCAGCCAGCAGCTCGCTGGCTTGACCCAGCAAGTAGTACGTCTAATACCTCCTAACCCTGTACCTCTTGCTCCTTCCCAGGTTCCGGTCGTACCTCCGACGGGTCCCGTGGTTCCAGGGTCCTCCGTGGAAACACCTGTCCCCAACCCCGAGCCCTTCTGTGGAGACCTGGAGAGGTGCAGAGGGTTTTTGTTCCAATGCGAATCCATTTTCCGTCAGCGTCCCACTACCTTTGCCACCGAGGCCAGTAAGGTGGCCTTTATTATTGGTCACCTGAGAGGCAGGGCCCTGACCTGGGCCGAAGCGGTACAGTCACAGACGGACCCTCGAGAGGGCTCATTTGTTGACTTCCTCGCCCGGTTCAGGACAGTGTTTGACCACCCGGATTATTCGGGGAGTGCCTCTTCCCGACTATTTTCCCTGCGCCAAGGTTCCCGGTCCGTGGCTGATTATTCTATTGAGTTCTGGACCTTGGCCGCCGACTCGGGGTGGAACGACGAGGCTCTCCGGGAGGCTTTCCGGCAGGGTCTCATCGACTCCCTGAGGGATGAGTTGGCGGCAAGGGACGAGAGCCCCGACCTCCACTCCCTGGTAGCCCTGGCCATCCGCTTGGATAACCGCCTCCGCGGCCGCCGCCATGAAAGGGCGGCCAGAACCGGGTCCAGGCTACCTTCCCCTTTGACCTGTTCGAGCCCCTCAGAGCCCTCAGGTGCCTCCAGTGTTGCCCCTATACCCTTAGTACCAATGCCTGAACCCATGCAGTTGGGGCGTGCCCGGTTAACCCCCCAGGAGCGGGCTAACCGCTTCAGGGCCGGGCAATGCCTTTATTGTGGTCAGGCAGGCCATATTCTCCGGGTATGCCCTGTCCGGCCAAAAGAGGGCGCCCGTCAGTAGCCGTGGGGGTACTGGCGGGCGACTCTCAGCTATCCCCCCCCCCACCACTATCCCAATCCTCCCAGCAACGCCACCTCCGCATGCAGGCAACCCTTTGTTGCCATGGCTGCTCGGTCCCTCTCCAGGTCTTAGTGGACTCGGGTGCGGAGGACAACCTATTGGACGAAGGGCTGGCAAGTCAGCTGGGGGGGACCCTGGAGCCCCTGGACCCTCCTATCACTGCGCGAGCCCTGGATGGACGGATCATTGCCCGGGTGACCCACCGTACCGCGCCTTTGTCACTGCTCCTCTCAGGAAACCACTGGGAGACCCTCTCCTTCATAGTTATCAAAGCTCCTCAGACCCCCCTGGTCCTAGGCTACCCCTGGTTGGCACGTCACAACCCCCACATCGACTGGGCTCGTGGACGAGTTGTGGCTTGGAGCGACTTTTGCCACGCCAACTGTCTGGTCTCCGCCATCCCTCAGCCGGGGAACGGGACAAGCACCACCCCCTCTGCAGCATCCCCTGACCTGTCCAAGGTGCCCCAGGAGTACCACTTCCTCCGCGAGGTGTTCAGCAAGTACCGGGCCCAGTCTCTACCCCCCCACCGACCCTACGATTGTGCCATCGACTTGCTGCCTGGTGCCCCACTGCCTACCAGTCGGCTCTATAACCTCTCTCGTGCTGAGAGGAGCACGATGGAGAGCTACATCTCGGAGTCTCTGGCCGCCGGAATCATCCGCCCCTCATCATCTCCCTTAGGAGCTGGTTTCTTTTTTGTCGAAAAGAAGGATAAGACCCTGCGGCCATGCATCGACTACCGGGGCCTCAACCAGATCACGGTCAAGAACCGGTATCCCCTGCCGTTGATGTCGTCGGCCTTTGAACCCCTGCACAGTGCTACCATCTTCACAAAGTTGGACCTGCGTAACGCGTATCACCTGGTGCGGATCCGAGAGGGCGACGAGTGGAAGACGGCGTTCAACACCCCGCTCGGCCACTTCGAGTACCTCGTGATGCCCTTCGGGCTTTGTAACGCCCCAGCAGTCTTCCAAGCCTTGGCCAACGATGTGCTCAGAGACTTCCTCAACCGGTTCGTGTTCGTCTACCTTGACGACATCTTGATTTTTTCCAAGTCCCGGGAAGAACACGGAGCGCATGTCCGGAGGGTCCTCTCTCGGTTATTAGAGAACAGATTGTTCGTCAAGGTCGAGAAGTGCGAGTTCCACGTCGACTCTGTGGAATTCCTCGGGGTCGTTCTGGAGAGCGGCCAGGTTAGAGCCGACCCACACAAGATCCGAGCGGTCACAGAGTGGCCTACCCCTACCACTCGGAAAGAGCTCCAACGCTTCCTGGGTTTCGCTAACTTCTACCGACGATTCATCCGAAACTACAGCCACGTGGCAGCACCCCTCACTCGCCTCACCTCGACTAAGATTTCCTTCACCTGGCCCCGGGAGGCAGAGGAAGCTTTTCTCCGGCTCAAGACCTTGTTCACTTCCGCCCCCATCCTCATCCAGCCCGACCCCGACAAGTCGTTCGTGGTGGAGGTGGATGCATCCGATACTGGGGTAGGGGCTGTGCTCTCCCAGCGGGCGAGTCCCGAGAACCCTCTGCACCCTTGTGCTTTTTTTTCACGTCGCCTTTCTTCAGCTGAGGCCAATTACGATGTCGGGGACCGTGAGCTACTGGCAGTGAAACTGGCCTTGGAGGAGTGGAGGCACTGGCTGGAGGGGGCCGCTCAGCCCTTTGTCGTCTGGACGGATCACAAGAATTTGTCTTACGTCCAGACGGCAAAGAGGCTGAACGCCAGGCAAGCCAGATGGGCACTATTCTTCGCCCGTTTTGATTTTACTCTGACCTACCGGCCTGGATCCCGGAACATCAAACCGGACGCCCTCTCTCGCCAGTTTGCCCCGAAGGAAGCCCTCACCTCTTCCGAGACTATCCTCCCGCCGAGTCGACTTGTTGGGCTCCTCACTTGGGACGTTCGTCGTCTAGTCACCGAAGCCCAGGCCCAGGAACCAGACCCCAGGACAGGAACCCAAACCCGTCTCTTCGTCCCGGCCACAGCTCGCTCGCCGGTCCTTCAATGGGCCCATGAGTCCCGCGTCGCCTGCCATCCCGGGACTAGTCGTACCTTATCCTTCCTAAGGAGGCATTTCTGGTGGCCATCCTTGGAGAAGGATGTTAGGGAATTTGTGGCGGCCTGTACCATCTGCGCACGCAACAAAGCTTCCCATCAGTCTCCTGCGGGGCTACTCCAGCCTCTTCCTATCCCGAGTCGCCCGTGGTCCCATATTGCTTTGGACTTCGTCACGGGCCTTCCGGACTCCAACGGGAACACAGTTATCCTCACCATTGTGGACCGGTTTTCCAAGGCCGTGCACTTTGCCGCTCTGCCGAAGCTTCCCACTGCCTTCCAAACAGCAGAAATTGTAGTTAATTTAGTTTTCCGCGTGCACGGTATCCCGTTGGACATTGTGTCGGACCGAGGGCCCCAATTCACCTCCCAGGTTTGGAAGGCCTTCTGCAGGGCACTGGGCGCCACAGTCAGCTTGTCCTCCGGCTTCCACCCACAGTCCAACGGTCAGGCGGAGAGGACCAACCAGGGCCTGGAGTCGGCCTTACGGTGCATGGCTGCTCGCAACCCCAAGGCCTGGAGCTCCCACCTGGCCTGGGTCGAGTATGCCCACAACTCCCTGGTGTCATCTGCCACAGGATTGTCCCCCTTCGAGGCCTCCTTAGGCTACCAGCCACCACTGTTCCCCGAACAAGAAGCCGATGTGGCAGTCCCCTCTGTTGGGCACCACCTTCGCAGGTGCCGAAGACTCTGGCGCTCCACCAGGACCACCCTCCTGCGCACTCGGGACGCCAACCAGCAGTCGGCCGATCGTCGTAGAAGACCGGCCCCCCCCTATGCTCCTGGTCAAGCTGTCTGGTTGTCCACCCTTCACATCCCCTTACGTGTTGAGTCTCGGAAACTCTCCCCCCGCTTCATCGGCCCCTACACCGTCGAGAAGATCATCAACCCCACGTCGGTACGACTGAAACTCCCCCGCCACATGCGGATCCACCCCACATTCCACGTCTCCCAGCTCAAGCCCGTGGTTTCCTCACCCTTGAACCCTCCGACCGAACCCCCACCACCCCCCCGGCTCATCGATGGGCATCCGGCATACACGGTTCGCCGGTTGCTGGATGTCCGTAGACGTGGTCGGGGCCTCCAATACCTGGTAGATTGGGAGGGTTATGGGCCTGAGGAGCGGTCGTGGGTTCCCCGGGTTGCCATCCTTGACTCCAACCTGGTCCGTGAGTTCCACCGTCTGCATCCTGATAGACCCGGTAGGCCACCTAGAGGTGGCCGTTGAGGGGGGGGTACTGTTAGGATCCGCCAGCACTTACCTTTTATTTTCAGGGTTTTCCAGCGTTTTGTTTTTCTCCGTTTTCTTTAGTTTCCCCGATCGCTTTTGTTCTTGGTGGTGGTTTGCGTTTGTTTTCCCGTTTTGCTCCCTTCTCCCCCTAGCGGCCTGGAGCGGTACTGTTTTCGGAGGTTGCTGCGGTACCAGCCAATAGATCGCTGGAGGGCGGACCCCTCACACACCTGCGCCTCATTTCTCATCTCATCAACTCCTGCATTTAAACGCCGGCTTTTCCTTCACTCCTCGCCAGATTGTCTGCTTGCCATACGGTACACAGACGGCCGTTCGTTGTGTCCTTAAGACCGTGAGTCTACTTCTTTTACCTGCTCCTCTTAACGTATTTTGTTTTTCATCGCCTCCTAGACCTTCCCCCCGTTCCTGCGTTCCTGCCGTTCCTGGTTTTCCTGTGTTCCTGTCGTTCCTGGTTTTCCTGCCGTTCCGCCGTCCCTGGTTCCCCTGTGTTCCTGCCGTTCCTGGTCATCCTGCATTCCTGCCGTTCTTGGTTCTCCTGCGTTCCTGCCATTCCTGGTTCTCCTGCCATTCCTGGTCATCCTGCATTCCGGTTCATCACTCCTGGTCATCAGTCCGCCCTGCAGTTCCCCGGCGCTTCCAGTACCGCTCCTGCCGCTCCCCTCTCGTTTTCTGTTATCTTTTTGGTTGTTTGTTTTGGTCGTTATTTATTATTTGTTTAAATAAATATCGTATTATCACTTCTGGGTTTTGTTGTTTGTGCACTCGCCTTTGGGTTCCCCCCTAGTCCTTGGTGGGTTATTAACTAACCCTAACACACTGTGGGGTGTACTCACTTATGTTGCCAGCTTTTTAGACATTAATGGCTGTGTGTTGAGTTATTTTCAGAAGACAGTAAATCTACACTGCTATACAAGCTGTACACTGACTACTCTAAGTTATATCCAAGTTTCATGTCTATAGTGTTGTCCCATGAAAAGATATAATGAAATATTTGCAGAAATGTGAGGGGTGTACTCACTTTTGTGATACACTGTATATATATAGTTTGTGGCATTGAGCAGATGCTTTTATCCAAAGCGACCGAATTCAATGCAAGCAATTAAGAGCCTTGCTCATGGGCCCAACAATGCCAGCTTGGCACATGGGACATGAACCGGCAACCTTCTGCTTACTAGTCCAGCACCTGAGCTACCACTGAGCTAACATTGTCCTACTAATATACAGGCTAATATATGCAGAATTGTTTTGTTGTACCGTACACCAGTGTATATGAATACTGTATATAACAGTGAAGCAATTATCCAGTGTGTGTGTGTGTGTGTGTGTGTGTGTGTGTGTGTGTGTGTGTGTGTATTTGTTGAGGTGAGAGGGGTGCAAGAGAAGAGAAAGGGAAAGAAGAGAAAGGAGAACAGAGGTGATTAGTAGGGTTGTCGGTAAGAGGAGCGCTATGTGATCGGACTGGTGGAACCGGGTCGGAACGAAGGTGCGTCATTAAGGTTTGGCCTGCCTCTGCCCTCTTTTCCTCACTCTGTACCCCGGATCATCCCATGCCGCTCCTGGATCCGGGAGCAGTCCAAACACGCTCTCACACACACACACACGGCAACCCTGTTACACACGTCTAACCTGTAGTGCCGGCCGGCGTGTCATGTGCCCCAATAACAAACACGAGGGTTGTGAGAGGTGAACATACAGACACAGACTGATGGAGCTGGTTGGTTTAAAAATGATTCTCTAGATAGATCAGTACTGTACGAGAACTAATCCCTCCCTTCTTAATCAAATTATTATTTTATAACAAAACAAACCCTGAAAGTTTGTTTTCATGTGTTGTTGTTGTTGTCTAGGACTTGATTGCTCAATCAACCAGTTCTCCTGATCCAGTTTATCTAGTCGAACGCAGTCGAGCTGGATTTTCTCATGCGCTGTACAATATAAAGCATAAAAATCATTGATCGAGCAGTCACATTTACCTTTGTACAGGATGACTATGCCACAATCTAGGAAAACATAAAACTAATAAGGGAACAAAAAGCTCAGATTAGCTACAAAACCATTTCTAAGACTCCGGGCTGCGTCCGAATTCGCATACTTAATCAGTACGTACTAAATCTGAGGTGAAGCAGTACGCTCTTTTAGTACACAAGTGTGCAGTATGGATGCAACCTCGTGAGTACTACCACAGCCATCTTACCAACGTCACGCGATGCCTGACGTCACATCGCCGCAGTTATAACAATTTTAAAATCAGCAGAATAAAACAGCAGCAATAGATGAGCGATCGTCTCTGACTTTACATCTACAAGGTGGATCAACTAGGTAGGAGTGTCTAATAGAGTGGACAGTGAGTGGACACGGTATTTAAGCTTTCCTTGTTGAAATGTAAAATAATACGAGTATAAAAAGGGAACAGTTCTTTTTCAGGTGGTTTACAAACTGCACACTAGTCGAACTAAAGCACCATCACGGTTCAATGCAGAGAGCTCCAGTGCATTTTCATAAGGGCTAGAAAGTTTGTGACCCCCCTCCTCCACTGCAACTACACACACATGCAAATGAGCATAAAGTATTCGGCCCTTTGTTTGGCGTAAGTGTGCCGGGCTTTTGACACCGGGTCTCTTTGTGTGATGATAAAGAACTTCGACAGATAACAATGGCGGAGTCAAAGACCCTCATTTCATGTCTTTCAGTGCACACACGCACACGTTTACAGTCCACACTGTTTATGTTGGCTTAATTACACCCGCTGTATGACAGATACAGGGTTTCATTAGCACCTTTCCCTCTTTTGTACGCCCCCGTCCGCCTCCAGCGTTGCCCCCGGGTACACGAGCGCCGCCCGACGCCCAGTCGCCGCCGGGACGAAACCTTTCTCTTTTTCCCTCTCATTTTTAAACAGCTGTATTACTGCACAGCGCTTAATTATACGGAAACATCAAACAGCGAACGGTGATACACCGCCATTCAGAACGTTCACTTAATTACAGAGTCACATCAAACACGGACGTCCAGCCATTCTGCACATTGTGTTTATTCTATACAGAAAGTATTAACGCCAACAATGGGCTGAATGATCGACACGTTTACAGATGGAAACCACTTCCCTCTGTTTTATAGGCTGGAGATCAGAGGCTCTGTGATCCTGATTCTTATTGTAACCTCAGAGCGACTTCCAGGCAGGAGTCTGGGCGGCTCACGCTCGTACACTCCTCCACGATTCTGACATTATTCACCAAATAACTGCACAAAGTACAAACAGGTTCATAATGACGTGGTTTTGAAGGATAAAATATAGAAACATTCACATTTTCTATGATGTTTAATGATTAGTTCATTCATACATTCATTGTCATTCACCTCTGGTTTTAAATAAAGTACCTGAAGCTGTTTTACTACCGATTTATCCTGGTCACGGTCACAGTGGGTCTGATTCACTGGGCGAAATTTAGGAAACATCCTGGACAGCCTGCCAATCCATCACAAGGCAAACACACTCACAAACACATTCACACACACACATTTGTGGGAGGAAACCGAAGCACCCAGAGGAAACCCACATGGACACAGGGAGAACATGCAAACTCCACGCAGAAAGGACCCAGGAAGTTAAACAGGACACAAACCGGAAGAACAGGAGGCTTCAGTGGCGGCTAATTGTTGGATAAACCTTCCGTACTTCCTTTTAACTTCGACGTGTCCGGACTTGCGCTTGGTTCTTGTGTACAAATTGTTTCAGAGCTTTTAAAAGGACTGAATAAATAATTTGCTTGGAAGCAAAAAGAAAATTCACCAACAATGTAAACAATGCAGCATCAACCCGTAAAATAAACAGAAATAAAAATGTAACAAAGAATCAGGGGATTTTTATTGCATGTCAGCCTCTAAACTCATTAAGGACCCTGGCTGAAACAATTTACAGCAGCCAATTCACCTACCGCATGTTTTTAGGGAGGTGGGAGGAAACCAGACTACCCGAGGGAAATCCGCTCAGACACTGGAAGAACACGGAGAACCCCTCACAGCCAAAACTTTGTTTTTATCACTGGGACAGTGGGAGCCTAGTGGGTAGGGCTGTGGCTTAGCAACTGGAAGGTTGTGGGTTCAAATCCTGCCTCTGCTGGGCCCTTGAGCAAGGCCCAGGGAACTAAAGACATACATATCTGTAAAGATGGAACCTCAGGCTTCAGTACCTGACCTACAGTATCATCCTCCAGATATGCTGTGAAATCTATAATATGATTTTGGACCCACCGGTGGGTCAGAGGAGGTTTGCACTTGTTATCAGGAGGTGATGGGTTTAAATCCTGACTTCACTAAGCTACACCTGTCAGCTCACACAGACAATAAATTATTAACATGACACAATGATATCACGCTGAAGGAATTTTCCTCAGAATGATTAAACTGAAGACACTCCTCTGGAACATGAAAAGCAGAAAACCAGTCTAGTGTCAGTCTGTGTGATTAAACTGGGAAGCTGCGGGTCCCAGTGTTAGATTAACTCTATCGTATATGTATACGAGTAAATGCAGCTGTGGTGATAAACTGGACGTCCAACTGTTTGGCAGAGCAGCTTAGCGTACAATTAAACACAAATCAAACATATATAACATATATAACAGATATTGTCTGAGGCTGAGAGGTCGTAGGATTAGTTGGTTGACAGAAAACCAGGAAGTTAAACAGGACACAAACCGGAAGAACAGGAGGCTTCAGTGGCGGCTAATTGTTGGATAAACCTTCCGTACTTCCTTTTAACTTCAATGTGTCCGGACTTGCACTGTGTTCTTGTGTACAAATTGTTTCAGGGCTTTTAAAAGGACTGAATAAATAATTTGCTTGCAAGCAAAAAGAAAATTCACCAACAAAGAAAACAATGCAGCATCAACCCGTAAAATAAACAGAAATAAAAATGTAACAAAGAATCAGGGGATTTTTATCGCATTCTAGCCATGTTTATCGCATTTTATGTCATCCATGTTCGAGCAGAACTGCCTTTTGGTGGTTGGCGTAAATTACATCTGACCATGTACCCAGGTGGCGCAGCGGGATATTGCACATATTATTACAGTTCGAATGTCAGCTCTGATACCGGTCGTCTGGGCGCCCCTAGCGGGCACAATCGGCATTGCCAGCACCAGACAACATTGGTAAAGAATGAACTAAAAAAGGGGGCGGGTTAAATGCATAAATAATCTAGTGCAGTAGGTTTATTTATGTCTTTTACCTTTGTAACCTGGGTTTACATTTAGCGGACACATTTATCTAAAAGGTTTTGCAAGTAGGACCTTGCTCAGGGGTCCAACAGTGGCAACTTTGTTACCTTTCTATTGCTGCTGTTTGAGTTGGTCATCTTCTACACCTTTATCAGTGGTCACAGGACGCTGCCCACGGGGCGCTGTTGGCTGGATATTTTTGGTTGGTGGACGATTCTCAGTCCAGGAGTGACAGTGACGTGTTTAAAAACTCCAGCAGAGCTGCTGTATCTGATCCACTCATACCAGCACAACACACACTAACACACCACCACCATGTCAGTGTCACTGCAGTGCTGAGGATAATCCACCACCTAAATAATACCTGCTCTGTGGTGGTCCTGTGGGGGTCCTGACCATTAAAGAACAGCACGAAAGGAGGCGAACAAAGCATGCAGAGAAACAGATGGACTACAGTCAGTAATTGTAGAACTACAAAGTGCTTCTACAAACATTATTGTTGAATATTTGAAATACTGGCAGATTTTTTTTGGTCTAAGAACATCAGTGTCACCTTTGATTGAGCCACTATGAACAAAACAAAACAATTAAAGCTTCCGCTCTATTTTGTACAGGACTTCATGTGACACGATGGTGTTAGAGATCATAATAGGTAACAGGACGGTTCAGCGCTGATGAACAAAAGGACGCTCGGCTTTAGCTAAATCTTTAAACTTTATTCTCATGTGTTCCTCATAACAGAACACTCCCATCTCTACCTAACACATTGTCATACATGTGGGTCGCAGAAAACGCGAGGTTGCAGGCTCCGTACCCACATCGTCCAGGCAAATCTTTCACTCAGGATGAAAGTAACTTGTGAATCAGGAGACCCTCTAGATCAGCGAAATCGCCCTGCGTGTGTTCTCGTGGGAAAGAGGCAGGCCGATACTCCCGCAGCCGGGACACGGAGGTGGAATCCCGTCATTCTCGTTCCTGTTCTTTCCCTACGCTCAGAGTCCTGATCCTAACAAGTCCGGACTCGCCTGTGGGAAGGCTGGTACGAGGGCTGGAATACGAGCGGCTGCAGGGTTCATGTCCATGCCAGCACCGTCCTACACGCACAGATATCGATGCGTCATGACATCCTATTATTTCATCTTTTATTTGTTCAGGTAAACATTGACTTTCCTAACAAAGCCATAAAAATACAGACAGGCTGGAGGGGACTGATGTCCTGCAGCACTTTGTGGTGGGGGTCAAAAATAAATGAGAACATTAGATGGTCCCGTAGGGCCCAAAAACACTTTTATACAGTACAGGACACTACAAGTGTTTGCTCTTTACTCTTTTTACTTTTAATTTATACCTGCTGATTTTTCTTTTATATTTCATGTTTACAAAATTGTATCCAGTGTGAACCAAATTCATGTCAAACAGAGACTCACTCGCACCCATGCATGCACCCATCCATCAATTCTTATGATCTTATGACTGAATTTAACTACTTTATTGTTTGTTTTGACTATTTTCTGTTCACTTCAATGTTTTAGGCTTCAGTGGCCGGTGTTAGCCAGCAAAGTAAATTTCATCATGAGCAAAGTTTAACATTTGAGCTCAAGGAACAGGATGAAAAAACAAACTGTAGAGCATCATCAGTGCTCACACCAGTCAAAGACCCATGTTTCTCCTACACAGCACAACCACATCCTGAATAGCTCATACAGCTTAATAATAATAATAATAAGAAGAAGAAAAATATAATAATAGTAGTAGTAATAGTAACAACAATAATAATATTAATAACAATAATAATAAATGTAATAATAACTTAATAATTATAAACTTAATAATAAGTAGTTTTAATAATAAAAATAATAGTAATAACAATAATAATAATAGTAGTTATAATAATGGTAACAACAACAACAATAAGAATAATAATAGTAATAGTAATAATAATAATAACAATAGTAATAACAGTAGTAATAATAATAACAATAGTAATAATAGTAGTAATAATAATAATAACAATAATATTAATATAATAACAATAGTAATAATAACAGTAATAATAGTAGTAGTAATAATAATAATAGTAATAATAATAATAATAACAGTAATAGTAATAATAATAATAACAATAGTAATAATTAACAGTAATAATAATAATAACAATAATAATAATAATATTAATAATAATAATAATAATAATAACAATATTAATAATAATACAACAGCAACAATAATAACAATAATAATAATAATAATAACAACAGCAACCATAATAACAATAACAATAATAACAATTCAAATAATAACAACAATAACAATAATAACAATAACAATAATAACAACAATAATAATAATAACAACAGCAACAATAATAATAATACAAATAATAATAATAATAACAATAATAATAATAATAATAACAATAATAATAATAATAATAACAATAATAATAACAATAATAATAATACAAATAATAACAACAATAATAATAATAAAATTAATAATAACAGTAGTAGTAGTAATAACAATAACAATAATAATAACAGTAATAATAATAAAATGAATAATAATCATAATAATAATAATGTTTTGTTTCAATATGAACTTGTTTACAGCTGAAATGACAATAAAGCTTTTTGAATCTTGAGTCTCTTGGTATGAAAACAGAGTTTAATATAAGAACCTCATATACAAAGTAAGAGATTCAAGTTCAGAAGTCAGCGGTGCTACCAGCCGGCCAGCGTCTACACAGACATAACTGGTTATGTCAGAGGGACGACCGAACTCTATGATGGATTGTCACCCTGTGTAGAGTATTTCTGCAAACCAAATGTAAAAGAAAACAATAGAGAAATCCTTTTTTTGTTTTTATCATATTGATGTCCATGACAAATACAAAATCAAATCCTGAAGGAAAACATGATGAAATGAGGGAAATTTTTACTTTTCCAAGCATGTGTATTTATATTAGAATAAAATGCAACCATTCTTTAAATTCTATCAGAACAAGCGGAACAAGCATTCAAATTAATATTTATACTGTTTATAAAAGCAGGACTTTGTACCAGCCATGACTGTTTTTTAATCCTGATATTTTGCCGAGCGTTTGAGAACACAAGACTCGCCTGGCAGGATAATTACACCCAGATAAGCCAGCACAGTTTTTTTTTCTTCCTCTTTTCTTAAATGGCTCTTCCTCTCTCTCTTGCTTCTGCTTTCCTCTAAATTCCAGAATCTGAGAGGAAAGCGGGGGCAAAACAGGCCAGACTGGATTTTACATGTGTCAAGATTTTACAGGTGATAATGATGAGGTTCCCTCCTGCCAGCACGGGAGGGTTCGTGCCAGGAGATTTCTCACACCTACAGTTACATAAGGACTGATTAATAATAATGATTCATAAAGAATGTATTTTATTTCTGCCGGTGTGGCCCAGCATGGAGTAAAATTGCTGTCCTGCTGCATAATAATGTAAAAAATTAATATATTTAAAGACTAAATGCTGTCGTTTGTTTGTCAAAGAGTTTGTAGCAAGGAAATTACTGCATTGTGAATGATGTCAGTGTTACTAATAATTACAAAGAACCTCAAACCCCCCCCCCCCCCCCCTTCCCCAAACATAGCCAGTTATGTCTGTGTAGATGTTGACCGGCTGGTAGCACCACTGAGATTTGAACCTGAATCTCTTAATTGTGTATAAACGTCTTATATTAAACTCTGCTTTCAGTTTTCCAGGAGATTCAAGAGGCTTGTAAACAAGTTCATATTGAAACTAAATATTATTATTATTATTATTATTATTAAGCTTTATGAATTATTCAGATTGTTCTTGGTCGTGCTGTATAGCTTTAGGAGAAACGCGGCCTCCTGTTAAGGGTCACAGTTTTGGGGTTCGAATCCCGGGCTGGACTCACAAATCCAGACAGCGCTTGCCTTAATTTGACACTTCAATTTATCTTGCACATCCCAAGTCCAGGTAAATAGTCTCAGTAAGGGCATCCAGGGTAAAAATCGTGCTAAATCGGACATGCTGTGGTGACCCTGAACAGGATCAGCCAAAAGGAACCATCATCATCACTGGTCAATATTTAGGTGACACCCAGGAGTCCTGTACTCACCCACATCGTTACCCTGTGCCAATAAAAATATGACAGACCACTTTGCTAAACAGCAATCAAACCCGACACACCCTGCTGCTGTATTAATTAATGCTTTAATCACCAGAGCTGAAATTCTTCTCCTGATCTTTATAGATGGAGAAAATGATGTACATGAGACGCTCTCTTTGGCTGCTATTGATAAGCATAAGTGTACCATGACATGGTGTCAGTGAAATTGAGGCAGGCTAATAATCAGGATTACTGTCAAACCAGGTAAACAATTAATCTTACTAAAGCATTTTAATAAAAGTGTTTGCAGACGCATGTTCACATAAGAGACGAATTTAAGAGACTTGTGAAATAAACCGCCATAACAAATACAATAATGCAAAAGAAAAACATCTGAACATAAACCACCATAAACGTTCTGTTTATTTTACACGTTTTATTACCCTGGATCTTTTCTTCTTCTCTTGATCAGCTGGTTTGCTTGTATTTGTTTAAAACAAATGCTTGTACCAGTTCCAGTTTTATTACCGGTACTTCTTGAAAATGCGGTGGCTTTTACCAAACCTAAGCCAAAATCCTGGTTTTGATGTTGACATCCCAGACCTGAGGAGTAATGGTTTTGGCCGTTCTCCAGAGCAGGGCTGTAACTGAAATATCTCGTTATGATCTCCTGAGGCTCTTTACTAGTGCGACACTTGTACTGAGACTTGATAATTATCCATCAGCTCTGTACTAATCAACATGAGTAACGGTGATAATATTCAAAGAACTTCTCTCTGGCCTGGGGCAGGATCGGGGAGTTCAGGGAACACCACGGGTAACCTGAAAGCGGTGGTCGTTTTCCTAAACTGTTTATTAATTTAAGAATAATAAGACCTATTTTATTCCTAAATTATTCCAAAAATCTAAAGCATGTACAAGGGATCTTGAAAAAGTTTCCGCACTTTTATATTTTGGTTATAAGTGGTGAGGGAGGGAGCAGTAGGAATCGGGTACATCTGAGAGACTGAGAGATGCTTATAGTCAGGATTTAGCTCCACCTGATTTCCACCTTTATTGGATGCTCAAAGAAGCTTTAAGGGGAAGAAGATTTCCATGTGATGATGATGTGAAAGCAGTGTAGTCTAGCCTAGCGGTTAAGGGGCTGGACTAGTAATCAAACCACTGGGACAGTGGTAGCCTAGTGGGTAGAGCTTTGGGCTATCAACCAGAAGATTGGCGGTTCAAATCCAGGCTCTGCTATGCAGCCACTGTTGGGTCCTTGAGCAAGGCCCTTAACCCTCTCTGCTCCAGCCGTACGATGGCTGACCCTGTGCTCTGACCCCAGCTTCCAAACGAGCTGGGATATGCAAAGAAAGAATTTCATTGTACTGTACAACTGTATATGTATATATGATACATAAGGTATATCTTACCTATCTATATATCTATCTATCAAAAGGTCATTGCTTCAAGCCCCACTGCTTCCAGGTTGTCACTGTTGGGGCCTTAAGCAAGGCCCTTACCCCTCATTTGCTTAGACTGTTTACTGTCACAGTACTGTAACTCCTTTTGAATTAAAGCGTCCGCTAAAGGCTGAAAAATTACTTCGTCTTTATTAAGATCGTGGGGGTGGCACAATGTCTCGGTGCGTGGCACTGCGCCTCACAGCAAGGAGGTCCTGGGTTCAATTCCCAGGTGGAGCGGTCCAGGTCCTTTCTGTGTGTATGTTCTCCATGTGTCAGTGTGGGTTTCCTCCGGGTGCTCCGGTTTCCTCCCTCAGCCCAAAGACGTGCAGTCAGGTTAATTGGAGCTTATACAATTCACCCTAAGTGTGTGTATGTGTGTATAAGTGTGTGAATTTGATGTAGATATACGCACTGGGACTATATTAAATAACAAAATAAGTTAAATACTTGCCCCCCCACCCCCACCCCCATGCTGGTGTCCAAATAAATTGGCAGTAAATACACATTTGAGTTCTAATTTGCAATGTAAACCCATGATGCTTTGTGTTCTGACTCTCCATTAAACATGGAGAAGATTTTACTACTCAGCACAGGCTGTGAGTGAGGAGGTTTAATGGCTCAGCAGCATCACTGCCTGTAACGTACAGTTTTATTGGTAAATTCTACGTCCACTTCTATGTCTCCAGTATGTTCCCAGTAAGAGAGTGTGTGTGTGAGTAAATGGGTGGATAGATTGCGTCCCGGCTCAGGTTTGGTTTCCTGCCTGGATGTCAACACAGGCTCAGAGACCTTGTTTTTGTTGTTTTTTTTGGATTATGACTGATCATCCCAACACACTTCCTCTCAACACAAGTTAAATGCTTGGGCTTTTTTCTAATCCTGGCAAAAAAAAACATGTTCTATGGATGGGATTTGTTTGCTATTTTGTTTATGCAGACCCCCCCCCCCCCCCCCCCTTTACTCCCAATTTAGCGTAGCCAATTTGTCTTCCGCTGCTGGAGACTCCGGACGTGTCAGAGAAGAGTGCCATCAGACTCCCTCCGACGCGTTTGCAGTCCACAATCCCTTCTTTATTCGCCTATACTTTTCGGTCGAGAGACCAGAATCAGAACCACGCCCTGATCTCCGGGCTTCTCCACTTCTTGTACAGGCGCATCAAGCTACTAACCAGGGTCCTTGCACAGCATCGAAGACCGTACCCACTACAGACTTTATTGGCCAACCTTGTCTGCTGCAGGCACTGCCAATTATGCCCGCTAGGGGGCGTCCAGCTGACCGGTAGCAGAGCTGAGTTTCGAACTCGGGGAGTTCCCAGATTATTCCGCTGCACCACCCGGGCACTCCAGTTCTGTGGACGTTTTGATGGATGCAGTCGAGCTGGGTATATTTATATGACCACAGAAAAGTCACTAGATGTGGTCAGTCATAAACCTAAATAAAAAGAGATAAATAAAGGAACCATTAAATTAATATACTAAAATGTTTTCTGTGTGTTTCTGAACACAATCATTGTTAGCAAACATACAATAAGCTTATTAGAATTAGAAGAACACCTTTATTTGTCATCTATACATGTACAGTACAATTAAATTCTTTTAAGGGCCTTGCTCAAGGGCCCAGAAATGGCTGCATAGCAGAGCCTGGATTAGAACCGACAGCCCAAAGCTCTACCTACTAGGCTACCACTATCCCTAATTAATATTATTAGATTTATTAGAGGAGCCGGTCCACTTCTCATGCGTTTGGGCGGTGGGTGAAGTTGAGGGTATCATGAAAATATCAGTATGATTATATTCACATATACGTATCATTGTAGTCACTCCTACAGAGACCAGAGTTGGGAAAACACTCAGTAAACAAAATAAATGTAATAGTTTTTATTGTTATTATGACAGGCTGAATGCTCCTGCTGCTGGATTTGGCTGCTTTGTGTTTTAAGAGGACACATTTGTGGTTGAAGTGGTTACACGGTGTATATATTTGGTTCTCTTTGTGACCTGTAGTTTATTTTTCGGTCGTTGCCGGCTCTCGTGGGTGTGTACGAGGGGGATTTTTGGGCGCTCTGAGAAGTTTTTGTTGGCACCGGCGGACAGAGGCCGTGTCAGGACGCGCAGTGTGGGACCTCTGAGCGTCGGCACTGAGGGACTCATTTGACTTGCAAATGCCGAATGCAAATCCGTGATCTGAGAGAGTGTGTGTCAATGAGGCGATAGCAGAGCTGCCAGGTGTGTGTGTGTGTGGAGGGAGGGTGGGGGTGGGACAGAGGTGTAGCAATACAATTTGGGCAAATTACCTGGACTGGACCCTTAAACAGAGAAGTCTTTTTGTTAATGTTATATTTGTTCCCTAACATTTAAAGCCGAGTGGATTAATCAGTGACGGGACCAGGTGCTCTCGGATCAGTGTTTTTTTTTTCTTTAGTTTAAATTCAAACCACAACTCAGACTTTAAGAATTACACGATTTTACTGCAAAACAGGTTAATAAACTATTAAAAAGTACACACTGTTCTTTTCCTGTGAGCAGTTTTATAACAGGGACAGTGGTAGCCTAGTAGGTAGAGCTTTGGGCTATCTATCAATTAAAAGGCTGAGAGTTCGGGTCCCAGCTCTGCCACGCAGCCACTGTTGGGCCCTTGAGCAAGGCCCTTAAAACCCTCTCGGTACAATGGCTGACCCTGTGCTCTGACCCCAGCTTCCAAACAAGCTTAAAGAATTTGGTTGTACACGTGTATATGTACAGTGTATCACAAAAGTGAGTACACCCCTCACATTTCTGCAAATATTTCATTATATCTTTTCATGGGACAACACTATAGACATGAAACTTGGATATAACTTAGAGTAGTCAGTGTACAGCTTGTATAGCAGTGTAGATTTACTGTCTTCTAAAAATAACTCAACACACAGCCATTAATGTCTAAATAGCTGGCAACATAAGTGAGTACACCCCACAGTGAACATGTCCAAATTGTGCCCAAATGTGTCGTTGTCCCTCCCTGGTGTCATGTGTCAAGGTCCCAGGTGTAAATGGGGAGCAGGGCTGTTAAATTTGGTGTTTTGGGTACAATTCTCTCATACTGGCCACTGGATATTCAACATGGCACCTCATGGCAAAGAACTCTCTGAGGATGTGAGAAATAGAATTGTTGCTCTCCACAAAGATGGCCTGGGCTGTAAGAAGATTGCTAACACCCTGAAACTGAGCTACAGCATGGTGGCCAAGGTCATACAGCGGTTTTCCAGGACAGGTTCCACTCGGAACAGGCTTCGCCAGGGTCGACCAAAGAAGTTCCACGTGTTCGGCGTCATATCCAGAGGTTGGCTTTAAAAAATAGACACATGAGTGCTGCCAGCATTGCTGCAGAGGTTGAAGACGTGGGAGGTCAGCCTGTCAGTGCTCAGACCATACGCCGCACACTGCATCGACTCGGTCTGCATGGTCGTCATCCCAGAAGGAAGCTGACGCACAAGAAAACCCGCAAACAGTTTGCTGAAGACAAGCAGTCCAAGAACATGGATTACTGGAATGCCCTGTGGTCTGACGAGACCAAGATAAACTTGTTTGGCTCAGATGGTGTCCAGCATGTGTGGCGGCGCCCTGGTGAGAAGTACCAAGACAACTGTATCTTGCCTACAGTCAAGCATGGTGGTGGTAGCATCATGGTCTTGGGCTGCATGAGTGTTGCTGGCACTGGGGAGCTGCAGTTCATTGAGGGAAACATGAATTCCAACATGTACTGTGACATTCTGAAACAGAGCATGATCCCCTCCCTTCGAAAACTGGGCCTCATGGCAGTTTTCCAACAGGATAACGACCCCAAACACAACCTCCAAGATGACAACTGCCTTGCTGAGGAAGCTGAAGGTAAAGGTGATGGACTAAACCCAATTGAGCACCTGTGGCGCATCCTCAAGTGGAAGGTGGAGGAGTTCAAGGTGTCTAACATCCACCAGCTCCGTGATGTCATCATGGAGGAGTGGAAAAGGATTCCAGTAGCAACCTGTGCAGCTCTGGTGAATTCCATGCCCAGGAGGGTTAAGGCAGTGCTGGATAATAATGGTGGTCACACAAAATATTGACACTTTGGGCACAATTTGGACATGTTCACTGTGGGGTGTACTCACTTATGTTGCCAGCCATTTAGACATTAATGGCTGTGTGTTGAGTTATTTTCAGAAGACAGTAAATCTACACTGCTATACAAGTTGTACACTGACTACTCTAAGTTAGATCCAAGTTTCATGTCTATAGTGTTGTCCCATGAAAAGATATAATAAAATATTTGCAGAAATGTGAGGGGTGTACTCACTTTTGTGATACACTGTATATATGACAAACAAAGGCATTCTATTCTATTCTATTCTATTCTATTCTATTCTAAGTGTATGTGAGAGTGTGATGTCCTGTGATGGACTGTTATCTGGTCCAGGGTCTAATCCTGGGTCTATCTGATACCCTATTAAGGACTGGTTTAGTATCATAATCTGCACTGGGCACCAGTCCACACATGCCCAATTGTTCAATCATGTATCTACACCTATGTAGTAGCTAGTCCACCTAGCAGAACGTTTGTGGGATTGATTTGGAATGAGGAGAACATGCCAATCTCTGTACAGATGGGAACCAGAGCTGAGGGCCCCTCAAGTAAACTCAAGTCCTTGAAGCTATACATCACAGACATTGGGTACAAAATACGCCACATGGTCAAACTTATGTGAATTATTCAGTTTAGTTGTTTCAGACAAACCTATTGCACCTATTACAGGTGTATAAACAGTTTAGGGAAGGCTCTTTTCTGTTCCAAAATCATTGTGATTGGATGAGTTTTGTGGGATAAATTGTAGATTGTAAGACAGGCCTTCTCATCCAACATTGAAGCCTGACCTCAAAAAAGCTCTTTTGACTGGTTTGACTGAGCACATACCCATCCCAGTCTCATGGCGGGTTAGGGGTGGGGGTTTAACTCCATATTATTGTCTGTGGTTTTGAAATAGGATGTAAAACAAGCTCATGATCAGGTGTCCATATACTTTTAGCCATTTGGTGTACATTTTTAACTTCTGAATAGTCTTGACCTCGTCTTTTTTGGCATATTTGTTCACTCACTGCTGCTTAATGTGAGGTTTTGGTGTCCAAATACTTTCAACCATGTGGCGTATATCCTAATATCGCTATTATGTTATCATACCAGCATCTTCATGTCTGTATCAACAGAACTGCTTGTTCTTAATTATAAAATTCACGATCATTGACTTAGATCCTAGACTTGGCACAAGTTCCAGAAGGCCTGGTACAAAACATTGTACCGATTGCTCCACATCCTGCATGTGTGTAAACACGTCCCTCTTCGGAGCGTGACACCGCGTCCGAGGTCTTTTGGATGGCGGCCCTAGGAGTCGGCCGAAACTGGCGGCGGCGTGACTGAACGTGTCAGCAGCGCACCTCAGTTTCGAACACACACACACACTCACACACACACACACGGCTTATTTTCACTCCTGCGCACCTGGTTGACACACGACCACCTAGCAGACACACCTTCACCCAGATCCCTTCATTTGCACCAGGATTTGCAAGTCAAATGGGACGCTGGACTCCCAGTGCCAGCTTAAGGGTCGTGGAATGTAGGTTCCCATCTCAGCCCTATTAACAACCCCCCCCATACACACTCCATTCTCATCACACACTCGCACTCTCACACACATAAGAACCCAAAATACGAACAAAAGAACAAAATAAAGGACATCTTTTCTACACAGTCGCCTTCCGATGCATTTTTCCAGCATCGTACCAACTTTTTAATGCCGTCAGCAAAAAATGTTTTTGGTTGAGCTCGTAGCCACTGATGCAGCGCTGCTTTTACATCTTCATCACATGAAAATCTTCTGGAAGGCAGATGGAGCAAAATCCAGACTAAAAGCGTCTCTCAGTCTCTCAGACAAGATAACACCGCTCCCACCCTCACCGCTTATAACCAAAATTTAAAAGTGTGGAAGCTTTTTCAAGATCAAAGACAAATCAAGTAATCACTGCAACAATCTGAGTGGAAAACTGACTCTTGAATTTCAGATTTTCTCAGTATTTGATATGATCAGATTCTGATGAACAGATCAAATCCACCTACTCATAGTCGTGTGCTTTAGTGGAAACATAACGATTCAAATAAACTGACCTGGTCCATTTCACCCATGTGCTTACTGGCAGTTTTACCACGGCTTTATCCAGGTCAGGGTCACGTTACAATTCACTGGGCGAAAGGTAGGAAACACCCTGGACAGGTTGCCAGTCCATCACAGGGCACACACACACACACACACACACACACACACTCTCACTTGTATCTAGGGCAATTTTGTATCTCCAGTTCACCTCACTTGCATGTTTTTGGACTTTGGGAGGAAATTGGAGCCTCCAGAGGAAACTCACGCAGACACGGGGAGAACATGCAAACTCCACACAGAAAGGACCAAGGCTGCTCCACCTGGGAATGAAACTCAGGACCTTCTTACTGTGAGGCGACAGTGCTACCCACCGAGCCTGTTCTACTCGGTCACATGAACATAAACTCAGACTGATCCTGAATTCCAGTTATGGTCACTGCAAGCCTAAATGGTACGCTATTATGGACAGACTGTGTCCCAAACTTACACTACTCATACTGTGAGCTACAGTGACAGAACGCTATCCACACCGTTGCACAAATTTGTCATACAGTTTAGCACAGCTGTAAGGTGTTTGGGACCCAGTTTGAGTCAAATGATGCAATTTGAGTCAAATGGGGCAAAATGCATGACGTGTTTGTGAGATTTAATATTTGAATATAAAAATGTCAATGTGTGAGACACTTTTTTTTCCTTTTATCAGTGTTCTCCACAACCCTGGAGGCTCCATGTGAGATCAGTGCAGCTGAGAAGTGAACAGACTAGATAAATTTATCCTCCAGGATGAACCCAGATACATTTAAAAGAGCACTGCACCCCAACGCTAACACGAAGAATAAAAAACTGGTGGGGTTGCCTTATCTCCATCTTAATTATGTTTATTGTTTATCTTCTTATCCCAATAAAGGTTTCAGTAGGTGACCAGACAGGGTACCAATCCATCACATGGCACCACACATTCATCCCTTCACTCTCTATCTCATTCAATCATACCTTGTAGTAACCTCGAGTAGCCAATCTAAAATCTTCTATTTTTATGTCAACTGGAGGGAAACCACTGAAAAAATATAGTAACCAGAGACGAAGTTTAACCCTTAGACCCCTAGATTTAACTCTGTGTGGCCCCCACACGACCCGACGCGTCCCCGTGCAGTCCTGACCTTTATCACGCTGCATTAATACTCGTCTCTGCTTATTTTATTAAATGTTTACAAAGGCAGACGAACAAAGAAGAAAAGAAAAGAAACGACAGTGGGAGTGAGAAATTAACCCTTGCCTTCCCAGAATCGCTAACTTACTCATTTTAAAAGTAAAATGACGCTTTCTGGGAAAGTACCAGCTCTGAGCCATAAAATAGGGCTTTTACACACACACACACACACACACACACACACACACACACACTCATTTACTTATCAGGCAGACTCTCATTTCCAAAGCACACAAAGCTAAATTCAATCATAATTATTCAGAAGGAATTAGGTCATGCTAAAACTTTACATTGAATTATAGAACTTATGTATAGAACTGTGTGTTTATTTTTATATACATTTGACTTTTTTCCTATAATTTTCAGAGAAAGGAAACATGCAGAGTTATTCATTATCCCAACACTGTCATGTCTCCTAGAATTGTGTGTAAACTTTTCATTTAAAAAAAATATATATTTTCTTTATGCATTTTCTCCCCTTTTTCTCCCTTTTAGCACGTCCAATTGCCCGATTGCATCACGCTTCCTCTCCACCAATGCCGATCCCTGCTCTGATTGAGGAGAACGAAGCTAACCCACGCCCCCTCCGACACGTGGGCAGCAGCCGTATGCATCTTATCACCTACACTTTGACGAGTGCAGTGCAGCTCAGTGTTGTGTACAGAGATACACACCCTGAGAGCACTCTTTTCTCATCTCTGTGCAGGTGCCATCAATCAGCCAGCAGAGGTCGTAATTGCACCAGTCATGAGAGAGAGACCCCATCCGGCTTAGTCCCGCCCATCTGAACAACAGGCCAATCGTTGTTCATGTGGCCGCTCAGCCTTAGCCGATAGGCAAAGCTGAGATCCGATACGATGTATTCGAGATCCAGCTCTGGTTCCAGCGTGTGTTTTTACCGCTGCGCCACCTGAGCGGCGTAAACTTTTGATTTTGTCTCATAGTTCTTCATACTATATGCAAGAATATGTCCAAGACTCAGGTCTTTAAACTGATCAGAACTGCTGCATTAAAAATATAGTCATGATCGTGACATTCACAAGTGTTACAAAATATGCATCATCATGCCATTTTTAAGGCTATTATTAATGTTTTTGCTCATCATTGTTTGTATCTATATGTGACTGTGAGCCAGGGCGGTGTGGTGTCATCACCGTGCTGGTATTACCTTTCCCATCCCACCATCCATCATCCTCAAGAGCTTTGTGTTTGGTGTAAATATTTAGACCCTAACACACTTAAATAACTTACACGCTGAAGCGTGTGGCAGTGTGAGGAGTCTCAGCAACCTTTATACTGCAAAGAAGCAAAAAACTCAACAAATCAGTCAAAATTCTATTCTACACTGAAATTATGTGTGTATAGAATCTGTAATTATTTACATACACTTATGCATTAGGAACACATACATTTTATTTTAATGATTTCTGCAACTGCTACTGTTTTCTCAAACTGAACTTGGTTGTTCAGCTAGTGATCAGAACTCAAGGGTTCAAACCCCAAAATACAGGCCCAGCTGCCTCTGTTGGGCCCTTAGATTGTCTTCTGTCACACTTGTGATACTAAAGATCCTGTAGATAAAAGTACCTATTAGTGTGAAATGACTCACAATAACTTTAATGTCATTTTATGACTAATTAAGCACAATATGGTGGAAAATATAGTGGGACCAACAGTCTGAGACCACCAGTGGAAATGCTTAAATGGAAATGGTTAAATGAATATACATATTAGAAATGATTAGTATTCAGTCTGGCCATATTTCTAATAGAAATTTATTTTTAATAGAGTCTAAAAGACTCGAGGAAATCAGGGCTTTTGGTGTGGCCACTTCCACAAATGTGCTCGCTTGTTTGGTGTCAAACACTAAGAATTTCTGAAATATTTTTAATATATTTCATATTTTACTAAAATTATGCTGATTATATGATTTGTGATTTAAAAAACATTTAATTCAACTGAGAAAAATGCTAAATTGAAGCAAGTTTAATAGTGGTTCCATACTTTGGTGCCCACTGTTTGTGTTTAGGGATTGTCGAGTTTAGGGGGCGTCTACTTTTATATTAAAAATAGATTCCTTGCTTGCAATTTTGTGACAACAGGTCAGGGAAGGTCCTTGTCCTTTTCCAGCATAAATTGTGACTCTATGCACAAAGCAAAGCCCAAAAAAGACATGGCCTTATTTTGAACAACAGTGTCCTATCATATAAATGTTAATTTGACTAAATGGGCACAAATTTCCACAGGCACTTGCCAGAATTTTGTAAAAAGCCTGGAACAATTGGAAAAGTTGAGGCTTGGAAAAGGAAATTGGAAATTGGAATTGGAAAAGGTAGGACAGTTGTAGCCTAGTGGTTAAGATACTGGACTAGTAATCAAAAGGTCGCTGGTTCACTGCCAGGTTGCCGCTGTTGGGCCCTTGAGCAAGGCCCTTAACCCTCAATTGCTTAGACACTATACTGTCACAGTACTGTAAGCTGCTTTGAATAAAAGCGTCCGCTAAATGCTGATGTCAATGTAAAAGGGCCCGATGCATATTATTGCCATCGTTTTGAATGGAATGTCCAACAGCAACATGGTCAACATGGTCAGGTGTCCACATACTTTTGACCATATAGTATATGAACAGTTAGTTAGCGCTTTCTATAATCCTATGTCACTATTGGATTTATGGTCATTCAATATTGTATTAGTGTGAGTCAACTTTCACCTTTGACCTCACAATTGTTTGTTTTCTGACACTACACTCTCCACCTGCTACTCAAACACCCAGTCTAAAGCTACACACACACACACACACACACACACACACACACACACACTCGGTGAGGGGTTACCTGCAGGGAATTCTAATTCAAAACAAATGCATGAACAAATGTCCATGCAGTGAAGTGAACAAAGGCAACGTGGAGTACCCGTGATCAGCCAATGGTGCTGCACAGAACATTCCCACTCACTAGATGTGTTTTGCATGGCAAATGTGTTCATACAGATATGCAAATCATGTCTGCTCCAATTTAGCAACTCCTACCCCTCTCAATCCACCCCACTCCCTCCCTTTAGGGAGAATCCCCCAGCACAAAAGCACCTTCCAACATTCAAACATACACGGCGTTAGGTACCACTGTGTGTACAGGGTTCTGGCGCCACCTACTGGTCAAAGGCAGATTGCAGGCGCTTCTCCAAGGAATCCTCAGTGGTGCTTATTGCTACCGAGTGTAAATGGTAGCAATTTAGCACGCAATGCTAATCATGCGCCAACACAAAAACCTCAATAAAACATTAATTCATGTAAATCAAGACCGTAACCACAATAAATATTGAGAAGACACGTCCCCTCAAATATTCAAACATGCTCAAATGCCCCATCTTTCGAAATACTATGTAAAATGATAAATAAACATTCAACTCACTAGCTTTGCTTAATGTCAGGATGTGTCAGTGTTCCTATTAGCTGTTGATGTTTTACAATGGCAGGATACCAATCCCCTGATCCCTCAGTACATTATAAATGAATTAATTTAACCTTACGTTCAATTCATGGCTACAGTCTAGATCAAAATGAACAGCGTCTGATCAAGACCGCAGCTGCTGTGGAGCCTTTCCAGTAACACTACAGTATTCCTATCTTTATTTGTATTTTTATTTCTCAGATTGTAAATATTTTTGTGATTTTTACTGCTACTATTTTTCTCTAAGGCAGCACGGTGGCACGGTGGCTTAGTGGGTAGCACTGTCGCCTCACAGCAAGAAGGTCCTGGGTTCGATCCCCAGGCGGGGCGGTCTGGGTGTGGAGTTTGCATGTTCTTCCCATGTCTGTGTGGGTTTCCTCCGGGAGCTCCGGTTTCCTCCAACAGTCCAAAAACCTGCAGTCAGGTTAATTGGAGACACTGAATTACCCTATAGGTGAATGTGTGTGTGTGCCGACCAGGGTGTTACTGCGTGCTTCACGCCCATTGAAAAGCTGGGATATGCTCCAGCACACAAACCCCAAACAACCCTGACTGGATAAGAAAATGAATGAAGGAATGAATATTTTTCTCTACTGCTGCTACTACATCTACTGAATTGATGCAAAATGTCATTGTTCCTGTGTATAGTGACAATAAAGATTCTATTCTATTCTATTATTTCCCATTCAATATGGGAACACAATCACATCAAATCCATCACAGGCTTCACTTACTTACTAATTTATACTCTGTTCCTACAGTTACATTTTTGGCATTTAGCAGAAGCTTTTATCCAAAGTGACTTACAGTACTGTGACAGTATACAGCAATTGCGGTTTAAGGGCCTTGCTCAAGGGACCAACAGTGGCAACCTGGCAGTAGTGGAGCTTGACCCAGCCAGCTTTCCATTACTAGTCCAGTAACTTAACCACTAGGCTACAACTGCCCTTGTAATCTTGTTCTGTAACTGAATAACCGGAACACACCTCTCTGTTTGTGTTCTTTAAAATATGCTGGCTCAGAAATATGCATGCAGCAATTTCTATTATTAATTTGGTGTTTAAAAAAAACTACAATTTCATTGACCTTTGTGTCTCGTTAGTAGCTATTACGACTGACTAGAACAAGCGAATCCTTCGTACCCATATAGTTTAAGTTGATTGACTACACTTATTACAAAGTACTTGATGCCGAGAGGAACTTTTTTTTGTTAGTCAGACATCCAAGAACCAGCAACAAACAGGTCCAACATGCTCAGGTCAGGTAAATTGCCTAGGGCTTAAAGGCTACCATGCAAAAAAGAAGTCCCTGCTCATGTTCTTTGTTCGTGTGACCAGCAAAACCATCCTGTTACCATCATTTAGTCACAATTTCAATTCATTCGAATACCAAACTACCGTAGCATTTCTGTTACAGGTGTTATGCGATTCTGTATTGATTCTACCTGCAGTACAATTTTTGTGGTTCTATTTATATTTCTGAATAATGTGCTGCGTTTGGAGAAAACTGTTACATGCATAGTGATTTACAGGTATGATTAAAAAGCCAGAGACGGAGAACAAACAGGTGCACGACCAAATTTAAACTAAGCCTAGCATATAAAAATCAGACCAGAGGGAATGTTCCATCACGTAAACAATCCTGACTGATTGGTACGTACATCACCCAAAGCGGAATAGAGGATTAATCAGATTTTAGCGTGTAACCATTTCCTGCCTTGGTACACCAGTACATCCTCCTCTTGCTAACCTTTACTGATTGAAAGGATGTGGTTTACAGAAACAAACAACATATGCCACATGATGCATTTATTCCATTACACCTCCGACCACATATATACACACAAACACAGACACCAAACACAGAAATGTGTTTGCTGATCAGCGAAGGGTCGACTATTGTGTAATATGTGTATTTAGTATTATTGACCCCTCACATGGCTTTGCTCAGATGTCAAATTAATAGTTTGTTGCACAGGCGGGGGACATTTAATGACACTTTATGTATTAAAATACATAATTATGAATGCAAATCATCAGGATATCTTAAAAGATAATAAAACAAAATTACTCAAGGTAAACAGAGGACCAAAGACACTGCTTGTGCTGGTTGGGATTTAAGTACAAGCCACAGTGCTTGTGAAAGGAGCTCGAGTGATGGCCTGCTAAAGATCCACACAATGTGATCCTTACTGTGCACAGGTAAACGGTATTAACTCCAAGCTCCAAATTTACAGCTAAATCATAACATTATTCTTTGTCACCCGTCACACTTTGTGCACTTATCACTGCCACTGATTTTTTTTACCCTTTTTTACCCAAGATTACTTTTAAATGTAAGCCTCTAACTACATACAGATGAATTATTATCAGAGACACACAAACGCGACTGCACATGTTTAATGAAAATTGAAAGAAAGAAAGAAAGAAAGAAAGAAAGAAAGAAAGAAAGAAAGAAAGAAAGAAAGAAAGAAAGAAAGAAAGAAAGAAAGACTGAACTTAGACATGAAACAGTTACATGAACTACAGTGAACAGTATTTTACATGAAACGTTTCGGTTATTGCTTTCTTGACTCATAGCGAGAGCAGTAGGAAGCCTGAGCGGTACAAACACATTCATACAAAACTAAAAATAACAGAAAACATTAAACAAAAGCGTTGCATAAGAAAAGTCTGTCAGGAGGTACAGGGTCCATCCTGAATTCAGAATTGTTCATAGTTACCTCCAGTTCATCTGACATACATTCACAGTAAATAAATACCAGTGCAGGGCTGCAGAATAGAGCAGACGGGTGAGTAACAAAATTGTGCATGCGAAGAAAAAAAAAATCTGTCGATTTAAATGCATGTTCACGAGGAAAGAATAATGTTTTTAATTAGGTGACTTGGTTGAAACAGCTAGAATTCTACCATCCTCAGAATGTATGTAACATGCCGGAGTTTTGGTAAGGCACACGTTTTGGCAATGCAGCATTAAAGCAGCAGTTTTAGGAGGGAGAGCTATTAACAGAATGCTCCTGTAAGTTACAAAAAGGAATCTGTAGTAGTACAAAAGCACAACATGTTACCAGCAAAACAGCTGCATTTTGCACAGGTTTATCAAAACATTCATGCCAAAAATTATATGCCATGTCGAAGAATTTCTTTGTTTTGTTTGCAGGTCAGCTGCATTCTGACACATCATTGGATGAGCATTGCAATAAGCTAGTGAATTCTGATAAACTGTCCTGAAATCTCTTCAACCGAGCTGCTAACTTATAACTAGATAAATGTATTCTTTTCTTTATTTTATTTATTAATATTAACTCTCTTGCTGCTGCTGCCAAGTCTGGACCAAATTGATTGTTGCGACCCCTAAATACAGGAGCAGCTGAAAACAACATTTTATTATATTGTAATAAATTATAATAGCTACACTAGGTGCAACAAAGCATGGTGATAAATGCCTGATGTGGCTTTATAATACCTGCACTGCTTTTAACTTACATGCATTTTTTAAATCAACACCATTTTTACTTCACATGCACTTCATCGATTCATTTTCTTGTTCTGTAAAGAAGAAATCAGCTTTTTCTTCCCCTAACGTAAAGTACCAGAGAACTGAGGGGGCTGACAGAAAGCGAGAGCGAGATCATCTTCACACAGCTTTCAGCAGACGACACTCCTGCACACCGCTTCCTGTCTGACCCGAGGGTTCGGGATCACAGGTGGTTTCGTCCCTGACTGCGCCTCGTCAGCTGGGGAATCTGTACAGCAAATGTGAAAAACAAAAGAACAAAAGTCACAATGTGATAAATACTGTAAGATCCTTAAATCTGTATGTCATGTCCAAAGTGATCTCTCAGTCTAGGTGGACTAGACTCATCACACAGTCGTCACCACACAACTGAAATAATCACAGTATGTTTAAAATTCGAGACGATAATCATGTACTGTGCACTAGTGAGTGATTTTGAAAGCCTGGCTCTTACAAACAATAACAGGCTTAAAAAGAGAGTACAGCTCAGGTTTACTGACGGAGGAGGACGATTAATGACTAGTTGTAACCGATATTGAACCACGAATTTCTATCATGTGCTTGCAGAAACAGGCTCAGTCATCACATTGAATAAAGCAGGGTTGTATATATTTTTTTGAAGTAAATATTAATATCAGCAAAATTGCATATTGCATATGTATGATGCACACAACGTTAATTATATTATTTAGCTTGTCAAGAGCTTTCACAATGGTGTGTGGGCGAGGGTTGATGATCTAGACAACCTAGAGTCCTGACCACACCCATGTATTTAGGCACTGAAGGTGCAGCTCTCATCTCTGACCCACGGTGTAAAATCAGGTGTTAGTCAGGTCTGATGTGATACGCTTCCAGACTGCAATTCACATATTGGAGTTGATCTGGAAAGAGGACAAGAATTAAACACAAAGGATGCCGTATGAGACACGGGCCTCCAGTCTGATGAGTGAAGCAGCAGCTCTCCTCTGCATCATGTGCAGCCTGATACGGCAAGTTTGGAATATTTATTTATTTGTATACATGGTTGTGTTATTTATGACACTGGTGTTTTTTTTAAGTCATTTAAGTGGTTTTAATTTTTGTATCCTGCCAGGAAGTTTAGGATCAGAAAGTTTAGAATAATAAACACAAATATTTCCTATAAAATTACTCAGTGCACCCAGTAAAACTGTATCACATGATGTTGTTTTTCACAGTACGTGACACACTGCTACTCACATCTCCCCAGCACATCTCTTAACCACTGTCTGAATTTATACTTCTGTTTTTTTTACCCATT